>NC_092415.1:71371430-71671430 GCF_040894005.1 Engystomops pustulosus
ACCTACCTGTTATCCAGAACAACAACAATTGATTTCCTACTATATTTTATGTCAAATAGATTTGAAAAATAGGAGACAAGCCCTCATAGAGCCACTTCCATGTTCAAACTTATTTCTATGCAAAATTGCTAGATGTAGAGAGGTGATGCTCATATTTGGGGTTGTTATGCTAAATGCATGCATGTATGTTGTCAATCAGCTGAACACCTTCTTGGTCATATTTCTTTCATGGCTCAGGGTGGCGGAATTATCCAGAAAACCATCTTTGAAGTGAGATGTAAATTTTTGTATGAAGTCAACAAGGCGGAGACTTTAAAACTGAATTCAAGCTCTCACTGTCTCATAATGCCCCCTTCACAGTAATTAATGGTACTGTACCCAGAGACATCACTTACCAGATCTCCTGAAATCTGGTGCTTGATGTAAGTCACAGGAGGAGGTGTTCAGAGGCAGGTGAGCTTGACTTTACTGTTAAACTCTCCACCTCCTTGACTTTATACTACCTATTCACATTTTACTTCAAAGTTGATTTTCTGGGTGATGGAACCATGCTGGGCTAGGAAAGAAACGTGATCTTTAAGGTGTAAAGCTGCTAGACAACATATCTGTAGTTGTTTATTAGGAAACTTTCTGATGATAGGTTCCCTTTAAAGGAAACATATCATCAGAAATCTACCTATAAAACCAAAGGTAGGTTTCAAGCAACATGCTAAGTCCTAAACTATCTTTCACTAATTCTACAACACTTTCTAACCTGATGTACACTTTATATAACTAATATGTAAATTTTTGGCAGAAGCTATTGGGATGTGGAGTAGCCACTACGGCAGTGGTGTCGAATCTATGGCGCGGGTCCCAGAGGCGGCACTCCGAGCCCTTTCTGTGGGCACCCGGCCATCACCCTAGTGCATCAGACAGGACTCAAAGAATTTTCCTGCAGTTGCAAGCAACTTAAAAGATTTTGCTTTCAGTGATATTTTAAAGGGATACTTACTCGGGACTGTAGGAAAAGGGAGAGGACCTAATTATCTTTGTTGGACCACCTGCTGGCCCCATGATTCTCTGTGTATAGAGGGACACTGGAAAGAAGCTACAATGATGGAAAATTTCCCTCCTTCTTTCTACTGTGTTGGTGTCATCAGGAGGCCAATATGACTGAATATTGTTGAAAAGCAGGGAGAAATAAGTTAGTTCTTTACCTCGTGATAAATGAGGGGGGTTTGGAGTAGCAGTTTGGGCACTCGGTCGCTAAAAGGTTCGCCATCACTGCACTACGGGTTTCACGTCCTAGATGGCCCCTGCCATCTCACCTACTTGCACTCCACGCCTCGGTAGCCTCTGCCTAAAATTTGCATGTTAGTTACATAAAGTGTAGATTACCTTCTATATTCTTTTTTCCATGTAAACATGCCCGAGATTTAACCCCTACGGGACACAGCCTATTTTGGCCTTAAGGACGCGGTCCCATTTTTCAAATCTGACCTGTGTCACTATAAGTGGTTATAGCTTTGGAACGCTATGAGATATCCAGGGGATTTTGAGATTGTTTTCTCGTGACACATTGTACTTCAAATTAGTTTAAAAATTTGGATGAAATCTTTTGCGTTTAGTTATGAAAAAAAACAAAATTTGGCAAAAATTTTGAAAAATTCTTTATTTTCAACGTTCTAAATTCTCTACTTTTGATGCAGACAGTCATAGCACCCAAATAAATTCATAACTTACATTTCCCAAATATCTGCTTTATGTTGGCATGGTTTTTTAAGATTCCACATATTTTACTAGAATGTTATGAGGCTCAGAATTTAGGTATCATTTTTCACATTTTTTGTAAAATCGCCAAAACCCGTACTTAGATGGACCTGATCAACTTCTAATTGACACTGAGAGGCCTAAATAATAGCAAGACTCGTAAATTACCCCATTGTGGAAACTACACCCCTCAACGTATGAAAAACTACTTTTAAGAAGTTTGTTAACCCTTTACGTGTTTTATAGGGGTTAAAACAAAATGGAGGTGCAGTCTGCAAATTGTAATATTTTTTCACAATACACCCATTTTGGGTGGAAAATTAAACATTTAAAATGGATTAAATTAAAAAAGGCTCCACAAAGTTTGATACCCAATTTCTCCCGAGTACACAGATACTCTATATGTGGTGGTAACTTCTGTATGGGCGCACGGCCGGGCATAGAAGGGAAGGAGGCGCCATCCAAATCAGATTTGCTATGTCACATTGTACAGGCTATAATTTTTTTCTTTTTTTTATTGAGGACCTATAGGGGCTTATTTCTTTTGCCACATGAGATGCACTTTTCTGGTATGTAATTTTGGGGCATCTACAGCTAATTGGTGAGATTTAATTAACTCTTTGTTGGTGGAGGAAATGAAAATCATCAATTTTTAGGAAAATTTTTATGTGTTTTTTATTTGGCCGTTAACCATACCATAAAAATAGTATATTATTTTTATTCTATGGGTCGCCACGATTATGAAAATACTTCATTTATATATATTTTTTATTTTTTACCATTTTTACTGAATAAAAAGTAATTTGGCAAAATTGTTGTTAATTTTAGCATCACCGTCTTTCATATGTATAACTTTTTTATTTTTCACCTCACAAATCTGTTTAAGGGCTTATTTTTTGCAAGAATGATAGCTCTTTTTAGTGGTCTTATTTTAGATTGCGTAACTTTTTAAAATCACTTTTTTTAGAGCATTTTTAAAGGGCATTAATAAAAAATCATCTTTTTCAGAGAGAGTTTTTTTAGGTTGTTTTTTACGGGGTTCACTTTGCGGATCTAATAACAATTCTGTTTTATTATACAGATTGTTACGGACGCAGGGATACCAAATATGTGGGGGTTTTGTGTATTTTATTCAATTGTACTGAATAAAAACTAATTTGGAGAAAATCTTATTCATTTTAGCATCACCATCTTTTCATATGCATAACTTTTTTATTTTTTGGCTGACAAATCTGGTTAGGGGCTTATTTTTTGCGAGAACAGTTGTTCTTTTTAGTGGGCTTATTTTAGAGTGCATAAAATTTTTAAAATCACTTTTTAGAGCATTTTTTATAGGGTATTAATTAAAAATTATCTTTTTTCGGAACGTTTTTTGCGCTTTTTTCCTCCGGCGTTTACCGTGCGGGTCCAGTAACAATTCTGTTTTATTATGCAGATTGTTACGGACGCGGCAATACCAAATATGCAGGTTTTTTTTGTGTTTTTATGTTTTTTATACTTTATTAAGTTTTTTATGGGAAAGTGACATTTTAGGGGCTTATATTTTATGTATTTATTTTTTATTTATTATAATGTGTAGTGTTAACTGTTTTTGCATTTTTTTTTACTTATACATACTTGAACTTAAACCAGTGATGCTCTGATCACTGGTTTAAGTTCAATACACTGCTCTACAATACTATTTTATTGTAGAGCAGTGTAAACTGTCTGAGCAAGCTTGCGCATGCTCAGACAGTTTACAGCCAGACCCGGAAGGGGTCTGGCTGCCATGGAGACCGGGCAGCTCCGGGGCACATGCCAGTCCTCGGAGCTGCCCGGAAGAGGATCGGATCCCCCGGTAAGCGGCACGGGGGATCCGATCCACAGCAGGAACACCCTTACACGCCGCGGTCATGCTTGACCGCGGCGTGTAAGGGGTTAACACCCGCGATCGGAGCCGGCTCCGATCGCGGGTGTTACAGCGCGGTGTCAGCTGTGATAGACAGCTGACAGCCGCTGCTTCTGGTACCGGCTCCGTTCGTGAGCCGGTCCCAGAAGCTAGACGTTATACTACGTCCCGGTGCGCTAAGCATCTAGCCCCGGGGACGTAGTATAACGTCGTGGTGCGCCTAGGGGTTAAGAGATAGTTCGCCAACAGATGATATTGTTTGTTGGAAGCACCTTTACCCATGTAAAAAAATTGGAAATTCAGATAAAGATCCAGTTCCTGTCTATTTTTTAACTTTCTGTATGTACAGTTATGTAGGTCACAGAGACATAAACTAGATGGGATCTGAAAGATGAGATTCTTATTTTTAATTTGACACAAAAAGTCACTATAGAGCATAAGATCTGGGCTTCTGTAGTGACATTCCCCTTGCAAACACTAAACTTGACTCATCTTATGTGAAAATGGGATGAGAAGAGTCATATTTGCCTGACTTTGTGGGAGATTTATTTTTTTAGGTAAATAGGTGAGATGTCAAATAAAAGAAGGAATTCTAGAAAGGACATTTCAACCATGACCTCAGAGGGCTAGTAGTTTAGTGGGGTACAATCCGGTGATTTGAATTGTTTTCTCACACGTTTAAAGTTCTGTTGAGACACCTACAAGAGATACATGCTCTCATGTATTCTAATAACAATAGAACTAAACCACCACATACCAAAACACAATCTAATGTGTAATGAGCTTCACAGCACAGTGGCTCAGTGGTTAGCACTACAGACTTGCAGCGCTGGGGTCCTGGGTCTAAGTCCCATTCAGGTCAACATCTGCAAAGAGTTTGTATGTTCTGTCCATGTTTGCTTGGGTTTCCTCCGAGTACTCTGTTTTCCTCCCACACTCCAAAACATACTGGTAGGTTGATTAGATTGTGAGCCCCATTGGGACAGGGATGGATCTGGCAAGCTCTGTGCAGCGCTGCATAATCTGTAGGCAATATATAAATAAAGAATTATTATTATTACAATTTTAATGTAGACCTTTAACTAGGCTGTTGGGTTGCCAAGGCATTTGTCTGACGCTCATTAAATACCATGGACTAGTACTATTCCAATTGCTAGTATGGCTGGACAACCCATTTAAATATGGCTGTACTTTTATGAATAATTTCATTCAAAGCCACTGATTTCAGTAAGATTAACCAGCCATATAATTACATGATGATGCAAGAAAGATTAGATTCTGTAAATTCTTAGTACCTGATCCATCTATTCTCACAGATAGGCCACTGCTGAACTATTCTGAGAGTGGCTTACTCCTCTATGTACACATAGCTTGACAGCTCCTTATATTACAAATGGGGATTGATCCTCTTGGTAATGGGATCCCAGACAAATATGGTGTTTTCCATCATTATAAGAGAGGAAAGATGACAATTATAGGTCTTTTACATTTTAAATTTCATTTTATTACTGCATGTGATAAAATGCAAGTAGTAGTCTGCTTGGTATTGCTCTTCTTTCTGTCCATCCTATGTGAAATAATTGCCCTTGTATGTTTATACATGGTTATTCAAATTTGCGTAACTGCAATGACCCTGAAAGCAATATGGCATGTGTCCTATCTTCTGTGGTGTGGGCAGTTGGTGTAGACAGTCAACGTGGCCAGTAGAAGGCTGTGGAGCAGAGAGTTGGCCGATGTTTGTGCAGCTAGCTCACGGCCCTAGCACATCTTAGTGACAAAAGGGCCTCTCTGATGAACCTCTGTATATGCTTACATTATTTTAGCCCCAAACTGGAATGATCTGTAGGCCTCGGGCGATATCACTGTGGGTTGTGACTTAGAGCATCAGAGTCATGTCCCACCACGGCATCCTGCTAACACTTACAGATCATAGCAGCCCGGGGGTAAAGGGAAATACAGTAGCCACATCCAGAGAGCTTTACGGGGAGGTCACAACGGTCATCAAGGTGTGTGCAATAATGTTCTATTTTTAATCCTTATTCCCACAAAAACACAAAGTTTTAAAAATACAATCATCAAATGGATAGTAAAGAAATCTGAGCTGGAGTTACTCACAGAGCATACGTGTTCCAACTAGGATACAGAATCTTGTATGTAACCTGTGTACTACCTGTAAATACCCATAACGGGTGTGGTACCATTAGTCTGTTCATCTACTGTTCATCATACCCCGGCACAGTAAATCAGTTCATTATTCCAGCTCCCATTGTATGTGTTTTAGAAGAGAAGTCAAATGCAGAACTACAGAGAAGTGATTGTAGAGAACGATCAATTACTTTTTTAACATTTACAAAGTTTGAAATTAAGTGAAATGTAACAGAGCAGTTAACATCAAATCATAATGATAATTTTTGTTAGTTAAATGCTATTTGAGTCTATAAAACTTTGATTACTTAGTATTTAGCTGCAGTTTTATGACATTTCCCATATGATTGCTCACAAATTTTTATGTTGACTAAATTGTAAATTGTTTAAACTGTTTAAACAAATTACTTGGCAATTAAACCCCTGTGCTAAATCTGAAATGAATTACAACTTTACTGTTCAAACACTTGTTATTGAGCTAAACAAACGCAGCAATCAAGTATGCAAATATACGAGGAGCTGCTTTCTTCCCGATAACTGTCAAATAGGCTGCGAGGGTCCATTCGCTCCCTTTTCTTTGGGGTAGCATTGAATTATTGCTTTTGTAATATTCATTGCAGTCTACTCTAAGATAAAAATTTGCACTCTGTGCCAGCGTTCTTTATTGAAGACTTCAATTAATTCCTTGTTGCATCTAATAAAATATTTTCTTATTTTTAGTACTTTCATCTTAGTGACTTTCCTTTGTCATTGTTCAGATATACTACCCATTACTGTCTTTTTTGCATGACGAAACATTAATTTTTAAAAGCCATTTGGATATTATACACAGCAATAAGGGAGAGATTGAGACTGGAATAAAGGTTTTTTTTGTTTTGTTAAATTGAGGACCTTTGTAAAGAATAGGTTATCAAAATCTGATTATTTAGGGAATGACGCCTGTTACCATCCTGACTACATGTGCTGCTATTATTTGCCAGCATTAATCATGCATGATATATGAATAATAGGTGATCAATGTGTAATCTGTGATAATCCCTTATCATACAATTATGATACAACAAATTATTTTTTGGGATAAACAGCAAGGATAAAAAAATAAAGCCTTACAGATAATCCTTGCAGCCTTGGACTAAAGGTAAAATACCAGCATACAGAGACCAGATGTCACAATGGGCAGGGAGGTCCATTTGCAAGGACGGGTTGTCTGTAAGTTGGGTGTTCTTAAGTCAGGGACTGTCTGTGTGCATTAAAAATGTTATGTGGCAATATATACACTTCTGGATATAATTTTATGCCTAAGTCTTTATTTCAATGACATCTCCTCAAAAACTGATACACAATAGATTGCTAGTCTGAAGTTTTGTCAGAATGTCACATCCATAGCAATAATTCACATGTGACACATAGTACAGTAGACCCTACTAGGATAACCAGTGGCCAGAAAAAACTGCATATACTAACCATATTTACAATAGCCTTTAATTGTAATGCTACATTAATTTAATTATTTTTGTTTTTTATTATATTGAGGTGGAAGTTACAAAAAGTTTTTTATGCTGCCCTACAGTCCTTTGTACAAGCTACTGACAAATCTGTGAATGGTATATTTTAGAAGTACTTTTCATTTGATAAGGTCCATTCAGATTCCAGAGACTGCTCATGATGTATGTTCATATTATTACAGGGAGTAAATATTTCTATTGAGATACCTTTTCATTTGAAATATGATATTCGTTTAAATGAGATTCGATGCTATTAGTATCTTTTTTTCCTTTAAGTTTAACCTAAACCAACAAACTGCTGACTCAAACCTATAGAACACACATCTGAAATGCCTGATTATTCATAATTCATCTTTGAAAAGTTTGCTTTTGGAAAATAAGCTCTCTGATTATCTGACATCCTCCGGAAGGTTAGAAGAGTTATTTCCTATATTACTTAGGAAAAAATTTCTTTTCACAATTGAAAATGTCAGCATCAATTTCAGGTTACACTAAGCATGTGCTTGCATTCTGAATATTATCCACCTCCAGCTCTCCTCCAACCACCCTGCTGAGGATCTGACTGTGACAGATTGATTAGCTCATCAATCCTCACTCCTAACAGCACTTTTCCTGAACACCTGGGTTGCTGGGTCACATCTGGGGATTGCTACTGTTGGTTTAGTGGCCTAGTTGGGCATCACCAGACCCATGTTTGTTAGTTTATTGTGATATTGGTGTTCATCTATACAAATTTTGATGTTGCCTACTTTGCAATATTTATCAATGGTTAAAGGCTTCCTCATTCTTTCTTTGTGATACAGGCAGTCCCCAGGTTACATAAAAGATAGGTGCTGTAGGTTTGTTCTTAAGTTGAATTTGTAAGTCGGAACTTTATAATTGTAACTCCAGCCAAATTTTTTTGGTCTCAATTGGTGACAACTGAATTTTTAGAATGTTGGATTGTCATAAGAACCAGGATTAACAATATAGTTTAATTGCAGACACCTTTGATAACTGTTATAGCTGTTCATTGTAGCCTAAGGCTAAAGTACAGTAAATTACCAACATCCAGAGTTTGTAACGAGGGGTCGCCTGTAAGTCATGTGTTCTTAAGTAGGGGACCGCCTGTATATTCCATTATGATGTAACAATTTCATCTTTCATAGAGAGCAATTTTGTAAAGGTAAATAGTATTTAGAAATTCTTTGTAGGCTATAAGAAAGGTTGTTTAGCTTAATCCTCATTTGTCTTTAGGTTACTCATTTGTCATTGGGGCTGGTTTTAGACAGTGGGGCCATGGGCAAAACTAAAAGTGGGGCCCCAAAATAAAACTATTTTATGAACAGTCACATTCAGTTAGAGGCTCCTTTAGCTCTTCACAATAATAACACTTTGTAGATTACACACAGTAGTATGGTAAGGCAATCTGTAATATAGGGCTACAGGAGAATTTTATAGGAGACATACTGATGAAAGTAGAAGATAAATATAAAATTTTATTTAGATTTATAGATAAATGATAGATTTATAGATGCATAAATATAATAAAGTAGAATAGATCGAAGATATATATGAGTGAAAGATAAAGTAGAAGAGAGATATAAGATAGATAACAGATAGGAGATAGGTAGAAAGAAGATATATAAATAGGCAAAAAGCTATATAAATAAAGGTTAGATAGACAGATATATAGATAGGAAATAGACAATATGTAGAAGATGGATAACTAGATGGATAGATGATAAATATATAGATAGAAGATAGATGATAAGCATCTTCACAGGGCATTCAACCAAAAGGTATTAAAGGAACAATACATCCTCTGCCCAAAAAAATCCACATGCAGGGGTTACCTTTAGGACTGGAGTCTCTGGGTACATATCCTGGTTGCCAACCCCCAACACTGGCCCTGACTGTATTTAGAACAGCATATTTTCGGAGAACCTTAAAGTACAACAGTAAAGTATAAAAACTTTTGCAATTCTCTCATTTGCTCTAATTAGCTTTCTTGTGTTAAGCTGCTAGAAGAGGTTTTACCTTGCCCCCCTGGCTGCTTTCATTTGCCATGCTTTCTGGTAACCAATGGAAACCGTATAGGACAAAAGGAGGGTTGTTGGTAAGAGCTGTATTAGTGTAGTACAAAATAAAGAGGACTTTAAATGATGTCACAAGCATGTTCTCATCACATATTTCAGTTCGGCCAACTACAAACATGCTGTCCTGATTCATAAGAATGCCCTTTGCTGATGTCACAAACATATGAATTGCTTAATATGATTTATAAGAAGGAATGATGGATATATGAGGCTGTATAACAGGATGCCCCAGAAATAGTCCATATCTAACCTCAAACCATACAATGTGCCATTTACTGCAGCCCCACGTTTAAAATACCCCCTTCCCTGCAGCTGCTCTTTTTTCTGTATCCCCCTTTTAGTGTTTTAATAAGAAGACGGCTAGAGAAAAGGAGACCTTATAATACCCCTTTTTCAATAGCAACCCCACACACCTATAATGTCCCCTTGTCTTTGGGCTTTTCACTGTGAGGAAAAAAACGTACGTACCACATATACGCAAGTATAAGCTGACCTGATTGTAAACCAAGGTACCTAATTCTACCAAAAAAATGGGAAAACTTGGCCTGGAATATAGGCCTAAGTTGGGAAATGCAGCTGCTACTCTTTAATAAAATGTCTAGCAGTCTCCCCTCATTAATAAAATGTCTAGCAGCAGCCTCCCCTCATTAATAAAATACCCAGCAGTGGCCTCCCCTCACTAATAACATGTACAACAGCGGCCTCCCCTCACTAATAACATGTCCAGTAGTGCCCCCTCCTATAAAATGTCCTCCAGCAGTGCTTTCCCACCCATAAAATGTCCCCTGGAGTGTTCCCCCCAGAACTCCTCTTCACACCGTGGCTCCAATGTTATCTCTTCTCACATTCCGGGTAGTGTGGGCAGAGGCACGTCTATGCTCTCTGCAGGCATGCACCCGCTATGACGCCGCTGTGTTGACGCTTCATGACATCATCATAGCAGGTGTGTGTGGCAGAGAGCATAGACATGCCTCTGCCCGCACTGCCGGGAATCTGAAGAGAGATTCCGTGGGGTGAAAAGGAGTGCCGGAGGTGAGTATCCTTTTTTTTTTTTAACCGTGGCCCAGCACCTCTGCTTCAGAAGAATACTTCAACTTATTGTTATTATGGTTGTTTCCGCAAAAGAGAAGAAAGTCGATATTAATAAGGGACTTGAAAGTGTTGGAATGGGAGCTGTGAAGTGCAACTTTTTGCAGCATTCTGGGATAGACCATCAATGTTAATTTTGAGACAATCTTAAAGGGGTATTCCAGGAATCAGCATAATTCATATACAAGTGGGCACTCAAAATATAAGCTAATGTGTAATTAGTTGTTATTTAAAATTTTGCTCCCCTTAGCAGAAAATGCTGGTGACATAGACTGTAATGAAGAATTAAAATGCTACCGGCCCTTTAATCAGTCCGTTAATTTCCTCCACGCAGTCCGTCGCAGAAAAGAAGATGGCTGCTGTTCACATGTCCACATCACATGTCCTGCACCTGCCTGGGCAGGGTCATGTGATCACCACTACGTTTGCCTGTAGTCGGTTGGTTGCAGTGCATCCAGTATGATCAGTTTTGTGGTGATGGCAGTTACACATCATTACTATGGTAACAGAGCAAGAAAACCTGTTACATCATCACTGTTAGCAGAGCATAAGTGGTGGGAGGAGTTACTGAGAACTAAAGGATCATGGAACTTGTGGTTTCCAGTGGCGGCCATCTTAGTGATAACTCCACCTACTTTAGAGAGGCCATAAATTTTGTAAATCATAAAATCAATCTATTTTAGCTCTGTTTTGTGACTAATGACATTGAGTATTGTTGTATTCATTTATTTATATCATCATGGGTTTTTGTGTCAGACGTTCATATTCCCGGAATACCCCTTTAAATAGCTACTATGCATACAGGGGATAGGCAATCAATGCTAATTTTTAGAAAAAAATTATTTAAAGGGATCTTCCAATAATTCTCGAAAACCCACACAGGTCAGATTAGATGTAAGCAAAAAATCATGATGCATCTAACAATTGGCATCATGGTAGTCCCTGGTTCTTCGTTGCTGCCATTGGGTGACATCACTTGATACACTGAGGCCAAGCTACATGAAAAATCTGAAACCGTGTGTTTGGGGCAGGAACGAGAGGTGTATTTATGTTTATTTTTTGCTTACACCTTCCCTTGCCCCTTATGTTTTTTTTTGGGGGGGGGGGATTCCTGCCAAATTTGATTAGGCATACTGTATTTTCTGTATGTACACATTTGAGTTTTCATCAAAATTCCAACCAGGTTCCATCAAAAATGTTGCAGCACATACTACAGAACCATACCTTAAAATTCAGCGATATTCAGCCCAAATGTAGAAGTCACATAACAAACACTTAATGTACTTTTTACATATATTAAAGTCTACACCATATTTAAATTGGTCCAGTTTACCAAGATTATATGCTTGACCCCCCACTGTGTTGGATAAAAAATAGTCCTGTCTGCCTTATTTCAATTTTTCATATTAAAGCAGATAGCAAGCAGGAGAATATTGGTGGAGGTCTAATTCATGATATATTTTCTGATGTATGCAGTGCATAAAATAATAGGGATACTCTTTTTAATGAGTAGCTAATGTGAAGGACACCTTGGAATGAACAGCTATTACAAGAGTTAACTGATCTACAATCTAGCCTTACATTTCATTATGAAGAGGAAGTAGATAAGGATGAATCATGATTGTGACTGTGTAATGACATAGTTAGAGAGTGACAATCTCACTATTGATGTACTGATATTATGCAAAGTCTGGAGCTTGCTGAGCTTTATTGGAATTGGTGTCTGCATTAAGAACAAATTCAGGTGCTTCTTGTGGCCCTTTCTTATTTTAACACATAAAACTGTATATTGCACTTTTGGTTTTCTTATTCTTCTATCTTTGTTTAGCATAGTACCTCAGTGTGTGTTCACATTGAGCTGTAAGATAAGTTCGAAATTGTGTGCTATTATGAGCAGCTCATTAACACTTTACATAAAGATACAAGTGGAAGTTTCTTTTGATTGCACCCTTTACACTCAACTATAGGATTCTGCTTTTGTACAGTAGAATATACTATTGTGAACTTGACCTTGACTCTAGAGCAGTGGTGGCGAACCTATGGCACGAGTTCCGGAGGTGGCACTCGGAGCCCTTTCTGTGGGCACCCAGGCCATCACCAGAGAGGACTCCAGGTATCTTCCTGCAGTCCAAGACAGCCCAGGACTTGCTGTGTACATAGCTATTTTAAAGTGACAGTGCTACCTGGGACTACTGGAGGAGTGGGAAGGTGTTGTGACTGAGCAGGGAGTATAAATCACAAATAAAATTTCTGTGTTGGCACTTTGCGATAAATAAGTGGGTCTTGGTTGTAGTTTTCGGCACCCGGTCTCTAAAAGGTTTGCCATCACTGCTCTAGAGGAACTCTTCAAGTTTTATTGGAACCTTAATTTTTAAGTTCCCTCTCAACTGAACGGAAACAAATATGGATGTACCTGTGAGGGCATGGTCTAAGAAATGAATCCATTAGTCTCTATAAGAAACTAAAGAACAAACATTGAGTATAATTCTACATGAATATAAGCAGAGTTACCTCATTTTCACACATAAAGCTGTGAAAACATATTGACTCAAGTATAAGCTTGTATATAGGTAGCCAGTCCCCTGCCCCCCCCAGTGTATAGGTAAGCAGTCTCCTGCCCCATTATATAGCCAGCCAGCCTTCATTATATAGCAAACCATCCCCCATTATATAGCCAGCCCTTGCATCAGCATATAGCCAGCGAGTACCCTGTATATAGCAAGCCAGCCCATGCTCTCCAGTATATAGCCAGCCAGCCCCCAGTATGCCCAGTGCATATAAAATAACTTCAATACTCACCCTGTAGGTTCTATTCTTATTTCTTTCAGCAGCACGTCCATGCACGCAGACCGTGCACACACACTGACATAAGCCGCCACTGGCATTTCGGAGCTATTTCTGGTGTATATGGCAAATATATATCAAAAGACAGCCCTTCTCCCATTTCCAACCATAGGCCAATGTAAAAATACTTAATGCTTTTTTTGTTTGCAATTTTTTATGCAGATGAAAAGTCATGACATAGCACATGTAAATGGTGTATGCTGTCAACTATGATTTTTATGAGAGAAGGGGAAAATGAAAGATTTCATGTACTAACTCTTCATGATTTCGACAGGAAAAAAGGGTGATAGTCATGCTGTTTCATCAACATAGAGTAGATAGTAATTATCAATGGTGGTTTTCTATCAACATCCCTGACTACATCTGAATTTCCATCATTGCTTTGTAAAGGTAAATGTCGTTCTAACAATTACTTTATGGAATATGAGGTTTATTATTTGAAACAAAGCAGATATCTCATAAAAAGCAATGCATTTATATACTTGGTAATATGCTCTAATTTATAGCATTACAATTCTGAGTAATTATGAATGTTTACAGCATTCTGATTGCTTGGAAATTGGAAGACAACCATATTCTTTTTACTGTTAAATGCACATAGCCATAATCGAAAAGAATTGGCAGTTCCACTTGTTTTGAGTTTATGCTGTTCTTCAAACCGAGCCAAATACTGAAACGGGCTACAAAACGATATGCTAATTTTGTGTGTGTGCTTTTTTCATGACTTTGGCACAGTGTTTTTGGATTACAAACCTCAAGGTGATAAGTGTGGAAAAAAATGATAAATCCTCCATCATTAATGCAAAAATCGCTGGCTTGAACACCGTGGTATTATGAAGATCCCCTTCTTAAGCTATAGAAATCTTATCAATGGCTCATTTTTCTAAACGCAAGATACAAGCAAAAATGCCTATTCTTCCATATATAGCTCTGTACTTAACACTGTATCACATGTAAAATAATTTTATTGCGCAGATCCCCCTACTTGTAGTACAATATGATTAAGAATGGCGGGTCACAATATATCACCTACAGCGTGGTGAGCAGAAGTTCCATCACAATGCAGTTTGGGGGTTTTAGTCATTTGGATCAATTAAATTTTGTTATGAAAAAGGTCTGTAGTTCAATGGTGAATGCAAGCTATGCCAAAGTTAAGGTGGAGGATATTAAGAGTTGCAGCAATAATATTCTTATCTAATGATTTCTGTAATAAAATAAAAATAATAAGACCTTTTATAAAGAAAAAATGCAGTCAATAGATCTATGAAGTATAAGCTGTGAATGGCACCCCTGCAGTTACCTCACACTGAGTCTCTGCACATCTCTTCAGTGTAGTGCTCATTGATACGAGAGTGATACCCAGTGTTGAGGGCTGGTCTCTTCTACAGCGCTTTCCTTCTTTCCAGAAAGGCTTAGTTAGAAGATGTTGAGATTAGTGCCCTTACAGAAAAGCAACGTGTCTGCTGAAAAACTACATTGGAGCAGCACACAGCAAGATGCAGTTATTTTAAACTGACACCTGCATTCCCCGGATTGTTATGCTTCTGTCTGATAGATATCCCTGGTTAGCTCACAGTTTGGGATAAATTGTATATCAAAAAACTCCTTCTGGAGCAGGGGATATATTGGCTGCTTCTTCAGGTACCTGAAGGGTCCCTCTTTCATCTGTACAAACAATTATAGGCAAGTTCAAACGAGATGGGAATGTTCAGCCATCATATTATATTGATATATTGACATTGTATCGACGTGCACTGAAAGGTCACTGGGCCAGGAAGAAGTCATTACTCCAAAAGAAACATAAAAAAGCCAGATTAAGGTTTTCAAAAGCATGCAAGAACAAAGACCTTAAATGAAACCTACCACTACTATAGGTAGGTACAGTGGTAGGTACATCTAACGTATGTCAGGATAGCCCTTTTAATTTTTGCTAATCTTAAATGCAAATTTTCTAAAGAGGCTACTGGGGAGTGGAGTGGCCGTAGCTGAGGCTACATGGCACGGCTATTCCAGGCCCCAGTAGCCTCTTTGATCCTCTTACCCAGACATCTTCAGCACGCAGCTACAAGGAGCTGCGTGCACTCGTCCCCAAAGCCGAAGTTCTGTTCATGTACAGTAGCTCCGTCTTTGGAGCCAAGATCGTGCAGCCACTGGCCTGTGTTTTGTGCATGCACGGAACTCCGGCTCCACAGACGAGTGCTACAAGAAGTGGCGTGTTGAAGATGTCTGGGTAGGAGGATCATAGAGGCTACTGGGGCGTGGAGTAGCCGCGCCATGTAGCCTCAGCTCCAGTTACTCCACGCCCCAGTAGCTTCTTTAGAAGCATATTACCCTGATTAAAGATTAGCAAAGATAGAGGGGAGCAAAAGATTAGCCCTAAAAAAGGCGATCTTTACATACGTTAGATGCACCTACCACCGGATCTACCTTAGTAGGTAGAGCTGTAGTGGTAGGTTTCCTTTAATTTGTGGGTACATGCACTGTGGTCTGACTAAACTAAAATCGAACGGTTTGGCCATAATGACCATTTTTGGGCTTGGAGGAAAAAGGGAGAACATGTAAGCCCGAGAACACAGTCTACTGTGTCATGTTGTGGAGGGAGTGGTGCGCTGCACAAAAAAGATGGCATCATGAGGAAAAAACATTGGGCCACATTTGCAAAAAACAGTGCCTGTCTATAGTGCAGAGTGTTCCAGATTCAGGATTTGTGAATATGGACATCCAAGCACATATAGTGGCTTGTTGGGAAGTCGGTGAAGTAGCAACAGACTGATTTAGAAGCAAGGTCAAAAGCCAAGTCAGTGAGCAGAACACTAGTTTAGAACATCAGAAAATTCCAGAACTGCACATTAATCTCAAAAACATTAAATAACAAAGGAAAACAACAGGTAACTATTGAATGTTGTAAGAAACTACTAATGATGTCAGCTCAGAAATTCTTTGGTCATTTCTATGAATGCAATATGATTTTCTGTAATCCATCAGAAGAACCTTGTTTTAAAGAAACACCACATTGGTTTGTTTTATAACATGAATCAATTTGAAGACGGGACATAAAAGTCACAAGGGATTTCTCCTAATGTGCTTAAAATGGCTTCTCCTGCACAGATCAAATCAACCAAAAAGAGCAGCTTTTCTGCAGTCAGACACTCACCTTTTGGATTCTTATTTGTGTCCTCCTCCTGCCTTTGCAAATCATGACACATGTTTAGAAAGCAACATTCTGCTAGGCGACACTGCAGTAATTTATTGTGGGCCACTTTCATCCCATAGATGATACACATCCAAACATGAAGGGGAAGGGAGGGGGATACTGAGATCTCAGTGACAGTTCTGCCAAGGCCTAGGGCTGCTGTGGCTGTCTGATGGCATCTTCCATGAGTATATCAGTAAGTATTTTCCAGCATTTTGGCATAAAGGTGACATTGTAATGTGTCTAAATCAGAGTGATCACTAGCCTTGATCTTCTCACTGGTAACTAAATTCCATTTTATTAATGATATTGTTTAAATTCAGACAGAAATAAAGGGAAAAAAATAAGTTTTATTTTCTAAACAAACATAACAAACTTGTCATATGTCTTTACTAAGTGATTTCATTTCATGTTGTTTTTTCTTTTTTCCTTACCTTTTTAACTTGCACAAGGACTGTCAAGTGCCCTATATCAATGTAGTACAGGTGCATATGCCAAATAGCACTGCATTTGCTTCCCTGGGACATCTGGGACTGTTTCCACCCACAGTCCTATAGAACTAAATAATGAGCAAGTTAGGCACTTGCTAAATGACACCCAGAGCCTTTATAAACCCCCATTTTTCTGACTGCTGGGGGTACCAGTGATCAGGCACTCAACCATTACAGAGGTCATTAGCTGTACAAGTGTCGGCAAATTGGAATTTTTGCAACATTAATTAAGAGAATGACATTGTGTAATGAAGAACTAACACTTACACTTAATAGAAAAACACAAAAACACATTATTGATATTTATCTAAGGTAATTATTAGATGACACGAGTTGAATTATGTTTTGGGGAGACTTTCTGTCCCATGACAAGCCCAAACCTTGAAATTAGCACTTTTATCCATGCTGGACACATCATCTTGTGTTCTAGCCAAAGCAAGGCTATAGATGTGTCAATGCCTTGAATCTTTATAGGAAACCTGACTACAAAGTTCAGCAGTGAGGAGGGGGCTTGAACATGAGGAGGGGTTTCAACCCTGACCCAAGCTGAACATACGATAAATAGAACATGGGAAGAGTCAGAACTGACCACATGTCTTAAAATACAGGGGGTTCACACAACATGCCTTGTAACATTTTATATTTTAGTTAGCCATCAAAAGGTATCACGATCTCAGGAAGGTTACTTTATTCGACCTATCAAACGCAACATGAATTTTTGGAAAGAACAAAAATGGTATAGAATTTTTAGGAAGTTCGTCCAAAATGTATTGATTTAACACTAAATATTATCCTATCACTTTTTTTCAAGCATTTTAAACATTCCAAGGGGCAGATTGGACATTAAGTCTAGAGTGAGAAATCCTGGTGTGCCAGTCATGAGTCCAAGGAGAACAGTGGGAGTATTTAGTCTGCACTGATGACCTAATGTGATCACTCTCAATGCACAGATTCTGCTGTCCTGAGTTCTTGTGACCTGAACTAACAGAATAAAAGACACCAGCAGGGCCACTCAATTAGAAGCCGGACTAAATATATCCAAACATACAGAACCTACCATGGCATGGCTATAAAATACTTGTCAGTACATAGTTTATTAGAGCTGAAGCCACTCTTTATAATGACCGCAGAGGTTAATGGAGTAAATTGAGTGAGATTTCTGTAATAATAATCATTGGTAGCTTTCAACTCCACCAACTTATGATTTGCTGACCCTGCTCACTTTTTTTTACATCTACCTGCTGCTAATATCTACCTAAATACAATATATGACCACTTTTACTTTTATTTCAAGGACCATTTTAAGTTCCCAATCTGACCTAAAATTTAAATATATTTCAATTCTCTTATAGAAAGAACTGCAACAATTACAAGGAGACCATATAAAAGTTTCTTGACCCCCTTAAATGCTTTTCTTTTTTTCTCCATATAAAGTTTGCATGTTTTGATGTGTCAGATGACTGTATTGATGGACTTCATAGTCTTTTTAATTATTTGCATTTCATGAGGTTTTCTATCACTGAACCTTCCAAGTAGGTCAGAATGTTCTATTTTTTCTTTAATAAACAGTGTCATTTATAACAGTTTTGTCTTTCATATCGTACAACGTGATCACTTGTAATGAAAGCAAACTTCTGTCCCTTGAGATATGAATGTGTTTATAAAAAGGACAAGAAGGAGATTACTGTATAAGTAATGATGATTATCAACAATGAATGCCATCATAGATGGCTTATAAATCATGTGAAGGAGAAGACAAATATTGCCAAGATCATTGTCTTCTCTGGTCATAAATGGCCAAGGAAGAGAATCCTTTGGGATAAAAACCAATAACACGGAATGTATCTTTCTTAGGATTTCCCCCTTTTATCATCTTTTGGATGAATTCTTTTCCAAGCAAGTTGGTTGCAGCTCAGGGAATGATGTAATGTGAAGTTTGGTACGGTCTAAAATACAGCAAATTAAGTGTGACAAATTACTTTGACAAGTACTTATACCATGGAACAAATATTCTTGTCGGACAACAACTGGGACACCGTAAAGGCCAGCTCACATCTTGGTTATTACATCAGTTTTTTGTATAGTATATCGTGAGCCAAATCCGAAAGTGTCCAAATACATAAAACAAGTTGCCCGGATCACAGTCTTAGGTTCAGGATAGAGGCCTTTCAGACCACGCTGGACCATCCTCTCTCAGCTCTCAGTCCTCCTGAACCTGAGGGAATTTTAGCAGAGTGAAATCTAGACCATGCCCAAATACAATATTACACTCACTAATAAATCAATTAAATTTGTTAACGTTTCTTCTGAGTTATGGAATCGTTAGACCTCAAGAAGACTATTATTAAATTGAAGGTTTATTTATTTATTTTTTAAAATGACAGTGCTTACAAACAGAAAGGGGTTATTATACAAAAAGGGGTGACCTAAAATAACAGACTCATACATACAATGCAAAAATAACAGTTTGGTAAAAATAAAAGGGATAAAAAAACAGAACTTAATACATTACATGATGGTTTAAGCCTGGGGAAGCAGACATACACAATCTATCTATCCTCAGGGATCCCCAAACAATGACTAATTCCTACCTGCCAAGTTCTACTCCAGTATAAATCTAACATCCACCAGTACCCCTGCCCATGATGACACAAAGGAGGCTTGGAATATGGTAACTGCCTTTTGTGACATAATATTTTTAAGATACCTGGGTGCCTCAGAATCTTTACATGGATATATCTTGCCATGCAGGCTTCCTATAATCTTGGTCTTGCTTCCATCTATTCTATCACACTTTGGATACATACTAATCATGAAAATATCAGATTTCACAATTTGGGATTATTTTATTGGTCCCTGTTGCTGAGGTACCATTTGTTTGCCTTTGACACAGTAACAGCAGAGAAGGGAATGGAATTATTAGGGAAAGGTATGTGGCCGAAATATGAATTATGCCACCCATTCTTTTGATGTGTTTGGCAAAAGGGTTTTTTCTAGCTGGGACCTGGGAAATGGCCGCTCACATACAAGCCAATTTGATACGTCCAACTTGAATCAAACTCCCAGGTACAACCACCAACTGCAAGGTGGCTGTACCTGTACCGAAAACACCTAGCCATGGAGAAGCTGATTTAGATTGTTTGTAAATTATTGTTTTTTTCTGTCTGCATATGAGCAGCCTTCTTGTAGCTGGCTTCTAGATGCCCAGCTGTAAAAAATATTTTTGCCACTTATGGTAAAAATGTGGACTGAGACTTCTAATTAAGACCTGTTGATTTTATACATTGAACTTGTTGAAAAAAATAAAAATTATGGTAAATGAACAGTATTAAGGGAGATGTATTAATGTGTTATTCTCCATTTACAGAGGCTTACCGGTGCTGCGATGCTATCAGTACACACCCACTACAGCCTCTGGGTGGGGCCAGTGTTAAGCTGTAGAAGGTGTGCACTGTTGGTGTAGCGCCACTGTGGAGCCTCTGTATGCATGCATGTATGCGGTCTACATGCTCTTTGTTATTTATAGACCCCTGGGGCCCATATAAAAAGGAGCCCCATCTGGGACAACTACTTGAATTTATCCCTAGGCTACCACCCCCTGGTATTGTATAATGTCCATGGTTATTTGGTATATGATACATGTATATTTATATGTTTTTTGTATTGCACTTTCCTTAAGTGTTTCATTTAGAAGAAGGGGCTGGAAGTTGTAGAATAAATAACACATCCTTCATATTTGGAGACAATTTGTGTTTCTTTTACAGCCACTGTTTCCAAAGAATATTGTTAAAAGTACCATATGCACGTAAAGACATGGAATGGGGATATACATTTGTATTGTTTATTTATAACGCCTATATTTTAGTATGTAGTGTTTACTGAAGCGCATTGCTCTTTTGTTAATGTTAACCCTGCACGTTTCCTAATAACAATACATTTCCTCTTATGTTATGCCGTTTGAACTCTCGCTGCGGATTATTATTTATATTTGTTGTCAGATCCTTTTGAAACCAGCGTAAATCACCATAGTACAGCGATACCTATGCATGTAAGCTGGAAAAAAACTGAAAAAAAGAAACAGATCTGTACCTTTATCTGCTTGGTGCCAAAGCCCAAATTGCATGAAAAAATAGGTTTCACTTACTCCACAGATCCTGAAGAGGGATTTACATTTAATAAATGTTTACAAGTATTTTCATAAAGCCTGCTTATGACTGTGTTGGCTGCACATGATTGATCACTTAAATGTTGCCTTTGCTATAATGTACATTGCACAGTTGTCTCTGGGAGTTATTTATTTTTTCCAGTATTTATGGTTTGTGAGGCAGCTTAGTTATTAACATTAGTTATAGCTATTTCTGGAGATATTTATCTAAACCACAAGTTTTTGACACATTTCTTTTTCTGTAACAAGGAATTGAATATCTGGAGCTATAAAATCTTGTCAGATTCCGAAGAATATATGTATGCGCAAGCTATTACCTGGAAATTTTCTTGTAAAGATCCAGTTAAGATTTCAATATAAACCTTGTTTTAGCCTCGCAAACAAAATGTCACTGGGGAATATGTGAATGCTGTATTCGAAAACAGCCTGTAGGATGGCGGGAGATATTGTTCTAGTTGGTAGCCGGGCTAATGCTTTCTGCTTGTTTAAACAGTTATTGTTGCCTTTATAAGTAGATGTTTTGTCAAGTATGGAAATATTCACAAACTTATTCTGGCATTACATACACCTATGACAGGGTTCCCCGTAAGATAAACATGTAATTTTAGAAGTACCCTGGAAGAGAAGGTTTTTCATTTTAAGGTTTTTCTGTATAAAAAAAAAATTACAACTTTATTGTTATGTTTTTTTAATAAACAGTATTAACAATCACATTCTTACTCAGAAGAGCACTTGGTTTGGTTTGATGACTATTATACGCAAGGTCATTGGACATATAGCCTGTGCAACCTGTTCATAGTGGACTGAGGGCCCACCCCAGCTAAAAGTATGTGGTAACTACAGTATATATACACCGCTTCACTTCCCTGTTTAGAACTATTTTGTTACATTTAGTCCAGTTATCACCCAAAAATAGATGTCTATCAAAACTAGTAAGTGGATGGGTGGATTTTACATAGCCTTCACTAATTAATTGATTATTGGTAGATTATGGAGATTTATGAGCCTTTAACAACAGATACAACTCCTTGATTGCTATTACATAGCCCCATAATATTGTCAAAGATCGAAGTAGGAATAAAGCAAGTGTTTCCACACAAGGCAGAATGTGTGTGTGTGTGTGTGTGTGTTTGTGTGTGTGTGTGGGGAGTACTTGTTTATACTTTGATCTCTGCTGCTGTATGTCTGTTTTACCCCACTTTTAGATAAGCTTTTCTGAACACGGGTTAAAAAGGACTGTTTCAATGCCCTATGTACCTAGATACATAGAATTGGCTAGTGGCTGCCCCATTTTATATGTATGCAGAGAAAAGGCAGCACTCCAAGATTTCAGTAAAACGTGAGAGTCCTCTTTATTTCATATCCCAATACAGCAACGTTTCGGCTCGGTGTGAGCCTTTTTCAAGCCAAGTGACAAGTGCAAATGGTGCATATATATACAAGTATATCTGAATCACATGATCATGATCAATTAGGTCACATGACCACAACCCTCTTCCACTTTTTGGTACATTTCATCATAAATAGCAATCCATAAGTAAATACATAATTAGGCTATATTCACACTGCCGTTGCCCGCCCGTACCGTACCGTAGCGGGCAACGGCAGTGCACGGGGAGAGGAGGAGTTTGAGCGCAGCTCACCCCCGCCCCTCTCCATAGCAACCTATGGTGCACGGTGCTGTATTACGGGAAAAGATAGGACAGGTTCTATCTTTTTCCCAGGTACGGAACAGTATGGTGCCGCACGTGTGCGGCACCGTACCGCTCCCATAGGGTGCCATGCGCCCATTGCTGCCTATGGGGGACGTATATCGGCCGTATATACGTCGGCCGTATATACGTCCCCCATACGTTAGTGTGAATGTAGCCTTATACAAACATTTCATAGTACTGTAGTGCATGATTATAAATTTATTACAAAGTGTTTCCATAAATAAAGTGCTGGTGCATTAAAGAGAACCCGTCATGCAAAATAACCCCCTAATCTAAATAGATTTTCATAAACTGCCAATAGAGAGCATTGCCTCTATCCCTTCATTGTCCCTCTACATGCCTGTAAACCTAAGCAATGAGGTCCTAAAGGTGTATGCAAATGACCTGTGAAATGTCCAATGAGTCATTAGCATATTCAAGCTGTCCAGCTTATTCATGAGTGGGAGGTACAGCCACACCCCCAGTGCTTGATTGACAGCCTGTATAATGATGTGAGGCTGTATAATGATGCACTTCCTGGTGCTGGAGGCCACACCCTTTGCAGCCTGTGTGTGTATAGGAGAGATACAACAACTCCAGGATGCAGCCATGTTCTAGCAGAACATGTCAGGTACTTGTGTAGCTGATGTCTGTGTATTAGGAGGATGCAGCATGTCAGTAGATGCAGCACACACACTAGCAATGCTTTACTATACATTACATACAGACATGACCAGGGGGAAGAAAGGGGAGGGGGAACAGGAGTGACATCACTGCCTCTGACCAAGTGACCAGCCTCATTTACATAACAAAGAAATGATGATTTTACAATGATTAATGTATGAATTGACTAGATGTGAGCTGCTCCAACAGGTAGAGGTGACAAAAATAGTGACAGAGACCTGATGACAGTTGTCCTTTAAAGTGTCCTGTGTCAACAATAGGTGAATCGCTCGTGTACAAGATAAGTATAAAAACAATTTGAGAAGGTTGTCCATGTCCTGGCTGACAGAGTTCTTTTTATCTGAAAAGATACAAAATGACATAATAAGTGGGTGTTATTAAGGAGATACAATGTATCACTTGTGTCTACATGTTAACGGCTTGAGGCCGACCATCTGACAAGGTAAGGATGTCACAGACCAAACAACATCATAATCCACTCAATTTAAAGTCTACATTTAGACCCCTTGGTTTCAAGGTATCAAGCGTGAAAATCCAATAAAGTTCGCGTTTTTTGAGAATACGTTCCCTATCACCTCCCCTCCGTGGTAATGATACATGGTCAATCAGTTGAAATCCGAGCTGTTTTTCAGAATGACCTGCTTTAAAAAAATGTTTGGAGACCGGAAGGTCTTTCCTCTTAGCACGGATGGTGTATCTGTGCTGGTTAAACCTAATTTTAAATTCCAATGTGGTCTCCCCCACATAGAAGAGTTGGTAGTGGTGTGTTCCAGGTTGCTTATCGGCGCCAATAACTCTGTTTAGTTGTATTATTATATAATTAGTTTTATTCGTAAGCTGTGTAAAACGCGCTTCGAGCCTGTACTAGGCTCTTCATCGGTTACATAAGCTATATGTAACCGATGAAGAGCCTAGTACAGGCTCGAAACGCGTTTTACACAGCTTACGAATAAAACTAATTATATAATAATACAACTAAACGGAGTTATTGGCGCTGATAAGCAACCTGGAACACACCACTACCAACTGAAAAACCGAACGGGGTAAGAACGCCCCACCTCGTTACCCAGGACGGCCGCCGAAACAACCCAACCAAAAACTGCGCTCAAGCGTGTTGTACCGATTGTACAACCCAGAAAGGTGAGCACCATTCTAACACCTTGCTTTTATTGTTAAAATGACCACACGGACAACTCAGTAGGTAAATGACATATGCACTGTTGCATGTGAGATAATGTTTAATATAATATTCAACATCATTACATTTAAAGTGTGACCCTTTGTTCATCTGTCCACAATTTATACAATTGTAGCATGGAAATGATCCTTTTCTAGGTTGTCCAATTATGCCTGTTTGTCTGCTCGACTTTAAAGGGCCAATGTCTGATCTAACTACTCGATCACGGATGCTTTGAGATTTATGGTAGGAAAAGAGTGGAGAATTTTCAAACTCAGGTACTGATGGATGGCATGTAGATAGTTTGGACCAGTGTTTATGTATGATCCTCGCTATACTGTTACTTTGTTCATTGTAGGTGGATACAAAAGGTAATCTCTTTATACATTGTGTGTTGGTTTTAGGGGGTCAATAGATCTTTCCTGTCCATCATATTTGCCTTGGCTATGTTGGTGGATAACCACGTTGGATACATTTTTGGGCCATATCATGTATATTTTTCTCAGATTTCTGAGGATCACTGGTGATCCGTTGGCTCTCAGTAATTGGCTATAGGGCAAAGACTTAATCATACCCCGTGGGTGGTGGCTTTCGTACTTTAACCCCTTAACGCCGAAGCCACTTTTCACCTTCCTGACACGGCCCATTTTTTCAAATCTGCCCTCTGACACTATAAATGGTTATAACTTTGGAACACTTTAACATATCCAAGTGATTTTGAAATTGTTTTCTCGTGACACTTTGTACTTCATGTTAGTTAAAAAATTTTGGTGGTATGTTTTGCATTTATTTGCAAAATTTGGAAAAATTAGCAATTTTCGAAATTCTAAATTTTCTACTTTTTCCACACATGAGTCATAACACCAAAAAACGTAATAACTAACATTCACCGAATGTCTACTTTATACCTCCGTGGTTTTTATGCATACTCTTATTTTTTATAGGATGTTATGGGGCTTTGAACGTCACGTGGAATTTTTCACATTTTTATAAAAAAAGCAAAATCCTGCTATTGAGGGACCTGCTCAGGTTTCAAGTCACTTTGAGAGGCCTAAATAAAGTAAAACCCCATAAATTACTCCATTATAGAAACTACACCCCTCAACATACGTAAACAACAACGTTTGTTAACCCTTTAATTGGTTTACAGGGGTTAAAACAAAATCGGATGCAATTTCAAAATTACATTTTATTTGGCTAAATGAATGTGTTTTTCATAAAATGTACAAATTCTCAGTGGATAAAATTCCAAAACGCTCCTCAAAATTTGATCCCCAATCTCTCCCGCGTATAACAATACCCCATATGTGGTGGTAACCTGCTGTATGGGCACACGCCAGGGCATCGAAGGGGAGCTGCGCCATTCAGAGCAGATTATGCATTGTCACTTTTTATTGGCTATACAATCTTTATTTTTTTGGCAATTTGGACATATAAGGGCTTATTTTTTGCGACATGAGATGCACTTTACAAATACTTCATTTAAGTGGGTCTGTAGCTTTTCGATGAGATTTTATTAACTCTTTAATGTATGGAGGAAAAGAAAATTGTCAATTTGGGGTTTCTTTTTTTTTGTATATTTTGGGGGTCGTACACCATACACTAAAAATACTATAATATTTTCATTCTATAGATCACTACGATTACGGTGATACCTCATTTTTATAGTTTTTCATTTATTTTTACAATTTTACTGGAGAAAAACTAATATAGAGGAAATCTCATTTGTTTCTGCATCGCCATTTTTTCGGGAACTTAACCTTAATATTTTTTGGTTGACAGAGCTAGTTTAGAGCTTATTTTTTACGTGTTGAGTTGTTCTTTCAATTGGTACCATTTTGGGGCACATAACTTTTTTTGATCACTTTTTAGAACATTTTTGTGAAGGGATTTTATGAAAATGTATATTTTTGGCGAGTTTTTCGGGTTTTGTTTTTACGGCGTTTATCGTATGGGTCCAATAATGTTTCTGACTTATTGTACAGATTGTTACGGACGCGGCGATACCAAATATGTGGGGGGTTTTGGTGATTTTCAGGTATTTTTACTTTATTAGATGTGTATAGGGAATGTTTGTGTTTAGGGGACTTTAACTCTATTTAATTAATTATTTTTATTAAAAATTGTGTTTATTCAGTGTTTTTAACTTTTTTTTCTTTACTTTTACAGGTTAGCTTGAACAAGTGATCCACTGATCACTTGTTCAAGCTATTCTTCACCTAATACAGTGTGATACAGATGTATTACACTGTATTATGTGACACACTGAGCATGCTGCGCATGCTTAGTGTGTCACAGCCGGGTCCTGCCAGAAGGCACGGACCCGGCACCCGGAAGAATATTGCGCAGCCCCGGGCACCGGCAGTCCCGGGGCTGCGATCAGAGCAGCGAGACCCCCCCGGTAAGCGCCACGGGGGGGTCCGAATCCAGTTAAATGCCCCTAGCACGCCGCGGTCAGCGCAACCGCGGCGTGTTAGGGGTTAACACCCACGATCGGAGAAATCTCAGATCGCGGGTGTTAGAGGAGGGTGTTGGCTATAATATATAGCCGACACCCGCAGCTTCTGGCCCCGGCTCCATTCAGGAGCCGGGGCCAGAAGTTTGACGTACTATTACTGCATATTGCGGGAACGCACCTCCCGCCATGCAGTAATAGTACGCCAAATGTCGGGAAGGGGTTAATAGTGTATTTCGGTCGGTCGGTTTAGTATAGAGGTCTGTCTCCAATTTTCCATCAATATACCTAACCAGGACATCCAAAAATTGTAGTTCACTGTGTGAATACACTACCGAAAATTTAATTGATTCGTCAACTGTATTGAGAAAGTCATGGAAGTTTAGCAATTCCTGTTCTGTGCCATGCCAAAGGAGGAAGACGTTGTCTATGTACCTCCACCACCGCAGACAATGCCCCATTTTATAGTTACTGCCCCATATCTACAATGTTGTATTAAAACCAGTTAATACTCACTTTGTACATAATAATAATTCCTTTATTTATATAGCGCACACAGATTACGTAGTGCTGCACAGAGCTTGCCAAACCCATCCCTGTCTTCAATGGGGCTCACAGTCTAATCAACCTACCGGTATGTTTTGGAGTGTGCGAAGAAAACCGGAGGACCCAGGGGAAACCCACACAAACACAGAGAGAACATACAAACTCTTTGCAGATGTTGACCCTTGAGGCACCAAATAGCAATGAAAAAAATGTGAAAAAATGTTGCCCAATATGAGGCGCTATACAGATAAAGATTTAATTATCAGTATTAAAGTATAACTCTGATTTTATAGTGATTTTAACAAAATTGTCATTTGGAATTCCCCATTCAAATAAAAATCAACATGGTTCATATTGGCTTGCTTACACGTGTTATAGCAGTTTTCTGTTCTAAACTACTTGTCAGTTATCTTCCTCAGCATTAGTAAAGTGGGTTGAGACTAATCTCTTTTTTATAGAATATATCTAGAGCGCCACCAAAAAAAAATCCAATTTAAGACACTAGTAATTAATATAATACAAATGCCATAGGGTGAAAAATACTAGATTGCCACCCCAAATCACAAGAAAACCTAAAACTTCCAATTCAGCATTAACCCCTTACCGACATGTGATGTAATAGTACGTCACATGTCGGGTCCCGGTACATGGAGAGGGCTTGCGGGCATATTGCAGCAAAGGCACCGATCGCGGGTGTTTTACCGCTGATCGCCGCCGGCAAAGGTGCGTCATCAGGGAGCGGCGATCCGTCGCCATGGTAACTTCGGGTCTCACGAAGACCCGAAGCTACTTTGGGTTAACCCATTCATTACCATGTGCTCTCAGCACATGGTAATGTATGAGTAGTAAAATCCCCATAGACTGCCATACTGTAGTATGGCAGTATATGGTAGGATCGATCAGACAACCTAGGGTTAAAGTACCCTAGGGAGTCTGGAAAATAGTAAAAATAAAAATAAAAAAAGTTAAAATAAAAAAATTATAATAAAAAAACCTAAAAATTCAAATCACCCCCCTTTCCCTAGAATTGATATAAATATAAATAAACAGTAAAAATCATAAACACATTAGGTATTGCCGCGTCCGAAAATGCCCGATCTATCAAAATATGATAACGTTTTTTCACTGCGTTTAACCCCGTAACAGAAAATCGTGCCCAAAGTCGAAAATGGCACTTTTTTGCCATTTAAAATTTTTTTTTTAATTCTATAAAAAGTGATCAAAAGGTCGTACAGTCCTAAAAATGATAGCATTGTAAACGTCATCAAAATCCGAAAAAAACGACACCACCCACAGCTCCATACACCAAAGTATGAAAAAGTTATTAGCCCCAGAAGATGGCAAAATTCCCCAAAAAAATTTTGTACAGGAGGTTTTAATTTTTTTAAATGTATGAAAACATTATAAAACCTATACAAATTTGGTATCCCCGTAATCATACCGACCCAAAGAATAAAGTAGACATGTCACTTGGGGTGCACAGTGAAATCTGTAAAATCCAAGCCCACAAGAATACGGCACAAATGCGTTTTTTTACCAATTTCACTGCATTTGGAATTTTTTTCCCGGTACATGGCATGAAATATTAAATACCACCATTTTGAAGTGTAATTTGTTACGCAGAAAATAAGCCATCACACAGCTCTGTACATGGAAAAATAAAAAAGTTACAGATTTTTGAATGTGGGGAGTGAAAAATGAAAACGCAAAATCGAAAAAGGGCCGCGGCGGGAAGGGGTTAAGGTCCTTTGGTATTATAGTCTCAAATTCAAAAAAATTTTTAGACTCTGCTCTAGACATCTTAGAAATGTAACTGTCTCCCTCCCAATCTTTAGAGACTGTGTGAATAGCACTAAAAAACAATGATTTAGGGTTGCAAATTTTTTTTGTTTATAATGTAAAGAAAGGGAGTGGTTTACAAAGCTTGATTTAATATTTTTGATGTGGTCACTCATTGTCTGTTTGAGCTTTCTATATATGCGCCCTATGTATTGAAACCCACATGAGTTAGCCATGAGTTAGATTGTTTAATTTTTTTTTTATATATAATTTACCTCTTTTTACAGTTGGAGCCACTTTGTTACCTAGATTTTGTGCTTGGCTTATAGAAACTGTGGTTTTTGTGGTAGCAAGGTCACTTCTCGTTTTTTCTCATTAACAACCTGTTTATTTTTGAAAAATGTATCTTGATCCAATTTTTTTGCTTTTAAATAGTCCTTACTGAGGACCTGCTCTGGATGATTTTTGGCTTTGAATTCTAAAGTCAAATTCTCTGCTTCCTTTTCCTTTTCTTTCCACAATTTTTTTGCGCTATCGAAGAACTGTATGAGCACACCAAACAATAGCACTATCCTCTGGGAAGGACACTATTGTTGAAACTTTTCCTGTGTTTATCCTAAATGAAAGTCAGTCAGTTATTAAAAGCCCTCACTGCCCATGATGCTTTGTGTTCTCTCATGAAGTAACTACAGTGAAAGAAGTAACTGAACTAATTCAGCAAATCCAATGAAATTCTTTCAAGTCAATCCACAGAAGACTGTATGGTGTGCACATACAGGACTATGTAGTGACTAGCTTGGACTTCTAACCAGAAGTGAAACAGTTACATGAAGAATGTAGTCTGTGATGAGTGAGTACTAAAGTTTAACAGGTTGTGAACGTAGTGAAATCAGAAGCTGGGGTGAAGGGTTGAGTCAGAGAAGTCTATGACACCCCTTGAGGTGCAGAGAGAGAAAAAGAAAGTTCTGCAGAATCACAGACTGGTATGGGGGAATTTCATAGGAAAAGGGAAACCTTGAAAAATCACTATTTTTTGCTAGAGACTTCTGCATCACTTTAGTCCATAGAATTTCTTGTGTAAATAAAGGTTTTACAGAGATAAACAGCACAGCCAGAGGAGACCTCAAGATGGGCTAAACTGAGGAGCATAGCAAAGAATCTGCTGGACATAGATATTGAAAGCTGTTCTAGGTCCCAAGAGCTTTGATTTGTGAGCAACAAAAAAAATTATCATAGTCAATACCTTGACTGGTATATGTAATCATGAAACTACAAGGCAACTTTCCAACTGCTGCGTAGAAACTCAAATAGAAACTTTTTATGTAGTCTGAAATCCCTGCTGAATTGTGGCTCATATTAGTGGCTTGTCCACTTTCAGCAAATATTTGATATGGTTTATGTAGGGAAAAGTTATACAATTTTCCAATGTACTTTCTGTATCAATTGCACACTGTTTTCTAGATCTCTGCTTGCTGTACTGCTATAGAAAGTGTATTTGTTTATTTCCATCGGATAGAAATCTGTCCATGTGATGGACATACAGGTGCACAAACCATTATCCCAGAGAGTAATAGTCGCTGTGTGATACTAACGGCTTGTGCATCTCCATCACAGCACATGGACAGATTTCTATTCACTGGAAGTAAAAATAGAAGCTTTTATAGAAGGACAGCAAGCAGAGATCTAGAAAACCATGAGGAATTGATATAGAGAGTATATTGGAAAATTGTATAACTTTTCCTTACACAAACCTTCAAATATTTGCTGGTCCCCATTGTAAAGCCTTTCAGTAGTTTGTCATCTATTTGGCCAGCTTTTATGCTGATCTGTATATGTGAATGATGATGGTGGATTTCTTATAAATCATATTTGTTAACCATTAACTGTTGTCAAGTTTGGCACATGACAAGAACCTTTCACCAGACACACAACCCTAGAGTAAGATTTTGCCTAACCATATTTTCATTATACCAAGGGTAGGAAATCTAGCCCTTATTTTTAATAAAAAATCCATTATCTCAAGCCAGCATAGTGACAATGGCTCACTATAATAATGGAAACATGTAGACTTCATATATTCAGAAATAAACTGGAAGACAATTAGATCACACAGTCATAGAATGTCAGATTGATGAGGTTTTACTATTTCTAATAATATTAACATTTTATTGGTTACAATATATATGCATTACTAGACCAGAAATGGTTATGATTGCTCCATGCTTATACTTATCCATTGCTGATACTCTCAATCCCAATAGAAAACAGCAGCTCCTGTGATCAACTACGAGAAATCTCCAACATCCAAAAAGTTCCGAAAAAAAACCTCTGTCCTTTGTTTCCAGATCAAAATCCAAAGCAACTGGGTAGAGAAGTCAGCATGAAAGACCTACGTGATCTAGCAAGTGACCTTAGATTTTAATCTGGTAACAAAGGGAACCTTATGGGATGCCAGATATTTTTCTGTATCTGATGCTGTGATTATCTATGGTCTTTGGAGAGAGTGCACTAAGGTATTTCTGGAGGTCCCGGGAGCAGAGAGCTTGTATCCATTTTTTCATTCATGTGATTAACTACCTCTGGTCTTTTGATGCACACTTGCACATATTCCTGGCAATCTGTCTATATGTGGACATAACTAAGACACATCAAGGATTTAGGTCATGCATTCATTTAAAATATTCATTTACTGTCCTTATTGCTGGACTACTTGACTATGTAAATCTTCACCTTAGAAATATGTTACATACTTAAAATGGGGACATGCGATTGTGAGTACTGTGTATAAGTAAATCAAACAACAAAACAAGCATATGTATAATTTTTTTTGGTTCCTTTTTCTCTTCAACTATTATTTGGTGGAAAGTATGGCTGCCAAATACTTTGCACGTTAAACAGTCACTACCTTTCCAACAAACTATGCTTAAACTAATAGTACAGGATAATCCAAGGAACCTTACAGGCAGTCCCCAGGTTACATACAAGATAGGTTTTTTAGGTTTGTTCTTAAGTTGAATTTGTATGTTAGTCAGAACTGTATTTTTTACAATTGTAGATCCAGAAAAAAAATTTCTCCCAGTGACAATTGGACTTTCAACATTTTTTGATGAAATGGGAACAAGGATTATCAATATAGCTTAATTACAGACACATTACAGCCCGGAACTAAAATAAAGCCTCCAGAGAGCTTCACCAGAGGTCACATCTGGCAGAGAGGTCCGTCTGTAACTAGGGTTCGTCAGTAAGTTACGAGTCCTTAAGTAGGGGACCGTCTATATAAGGGAAAAATTCTTCTTTCTCCATCTCTGTGGACTACTCTTCCCCTACCCACTTCCTATAAACTTTTATGCAGTCTGAAATCTGTGCTGCATTGTGGCGCACATTAATGGCTTAAAGGGTTGTCCACTTTCAGCAAATATTTGATATGGTTTGTGTTGGGAAAAGTTATACAATTTTCCAATGTACTTTCTGTATTAATTCCTCACGATTTTCTAGATCTCTGTTTGCTGTACTGCTCTATAAAGCTTCTATGTTTATTTCCAGTGGATAGAAATCTGTCCATGTGATGTGATGGACATGCAGGTGTACAAACCGTTATCCCAGAGAGTAATAGGAGCTGTGTGATACGGCTTGTGCACCTCCATCACATCACATGGACAGATTTCTATTCACTGGAAGTAAAAATAGAAGCTTTTATAGCAGGACATGAAGCAGAGATCTAGAAAACCATGAGGAATTGATATAGAAACTATATTGGAAACTTGTATAACTTTTCCTTACACAAACCATACCAAATATTTGCTGAAAGTGGACAACCCCTTTAAGGCAACTGCACATGGAAGTTTGAAGAGGGAGGAAGAGGAGGCGCCATAAGAGGCAGGTACAATGGAGCAAATGTTAGGCAACACCGAATGGTAATAATGTCCTACTGTTACATTGTGCAGGAGCACTTTCCTCCCTACAACTGTTTGAGGTTACAGCAGACAGAGGGAGGAAATGCCAAGGGAGCATGGAGTGGGGGAGACGTGCTCCTGCACCGTATAACAGCCTGTGAAGCGAAAACATGGAGGGGCTATGGTAGCGCCCCCCATAGCTCTTCTGAGTCATTAGCATAATTATACGTTGATTTTGGAAGGAAGGATACCATGGATAACAAATATAAGATTATTACCACAGTCAGTGCCTGGATCTATGAGTAAGTGTCCCTGGTTTATCATGATGGTAGATTTCCTTTAAATTTTAATACAAATTATTCTTCCTTCTCCATTTAATTGCTTTCCATAATGATATCCTTAATGGGTCCTAACATTGTTCAAGCCTGTGTCCTATTCTGTGATGTATAGCAGTACCGTAATACTATAGCATTATATATAAATGTAACGTGCCCTCTATCATATCCTTCTCGCTCTCCTTTCCTGTCTTACCTTTCCTTCCCTCTAAATGAGAGCCTGACAGTACCTGGAAAGTGCAAGGACAGTGCAGGGTCTATGCTGGGTGTGGGATTGTAGCAATTGGACCTTGTGACCAAGATTAATGAATCTCAGATAGATTTTAATTAGTGCAGCTGGAGTCATCAATTATCTGCAGAACACAAATATTGTTATATTTGGGAAATTCTTGATTTATTTTATTCCTTTGGCCACTAGATTTAGATGAATGAGATCTCATCATAAGCATTCAGAGAGAAAGTGCTGGAGGCTACAGTTTATTATTTAGGACACAATCAGCAAGAGTAAGCGCCACTGAACAAAAGACTGTAAACTAGCCTCAGCATTAATTTGGAAAATTTGCTGATATGTGTGGCCATGTACAGATCGTCAGAAACATTAGAACATCTCCGACATATACGGAGCGGCCTGTCAGGCAAAGAATAAGCAACTGTTATTGTCCAGTAGATGATCCATAACAGAATGTCACTGTATGTGCACACGCAGCATAGAGCAGCCACATTTAATATGACACCCAACACGCTCCCCCTTTATTATACTTTTAGAGCTTTCTGTGCAAACAAGGGATTGAATAAGCAATAAGTAACAGACAAGAAGTGAAATTTGCAACTCAGTGCCAATGTTATGTAGGATATATTAGCATATATGTTTTGCAATGAAAGCCTCCACACATCAACAAAATCTGATTTATTTTGCTCCCCTGTTCTTAAGGCAAATTCTGTCTATTTTCTTTGTTTTGGATATTGGATAATAATGACCCAACTGCTTCTTTAGCCTTTAAAGGCGTTCTGAGATATAGCAATGATGGCTTATCATGTTATTTGGTAGGGGAGTTACTTCTGGGACACACACAATAATAAGGGCATTTTTGATGTGCCTTACAGAAACCGTTACACTCCTATCTTGGTGCTCTGTCTGAAATGACAACTTAGTCTTTTTCACTTAGCAAGGAACTGATGCCATTTTTTTTTTTTAAATTTATGATCAGTGGGGTTACAAGTTGATGTTTCCCCAATAATTACACATTGGTGATCTATAATTCACACATGTATGTGTTGTACTTCAGAAATTCCCATTTAAGAATAAGGATTACCATGAATTGTGATGTGTCTGTATCATGTAATGTAAAATGAACCATACACAGACGGTCCCCTACTTAAGGACACCCGACTTACAGACGACCCCTAGTTACAGATGGTCCCCTCTGCCCCTTGTGACCACTAGTGAAGCTCTCTGGATGTTACTATAGACCCAGACTGCAATGATCAGCTGTAATGGATCTGTAATGAAGCTTTATTGATAATCCTTGGTCCCATTACAGCAAAAGATTTAGAAACTTCAACTCTCTGGGGCAAAAAAAATTTTTGTCTGGAGCTACAATTATAAAATATACAGTTCCGACTTGCATATAAATTCAACTTGGGTTCCATAGGTTTGTTCTTATCTTGTACGTAACCCGGGAACTGCCTGTATATCATTTTAAAAAAAAAAATCATTAAAGAGATTTCCATAGCACAAAAGACTATTGAAGGGAGTCTACAACATCCCTTCACACTTTGTAGAAGTTCATTTACATAAAAAATCATTAAAGTGTCTGGTTACTAAAAACGTCTGACTGGAAAGTTTATTATGTGCCACACCTGGTTATACTGCATTGGTCATTTGGGAGCGCCCTTTGCAATTTTTTTTTTCAGGATTAGAAAAAAAGTTACACTTGCCTCTCTCCTTGCTCCACAATGGGGGGGGGGGGCACAATGTGAAGAGGATGGAGGCCACAACATGAGGGAGAATGGAGGACCAAGGGCCACAGGTTGTTTAGAATGGAGGATTGGAGGCCACAATATGAGGAGGATGGAGGACTGACCGCAATATGAGGGAAGATAGAGGACAGGAGGTCACAGTAAAAGGAAGATGGAGGAGAGGGGGATTGGATTACATAAAGCACAACATTATAAGTTTAGGGAGATAAATGTAGGGGAACAGGTGTAAAGGGGGGATAAAATTAAAGAGGTGGCATTATGTTCCTGAGCTGTAAAAGGGGGTGTTATATGGGTCCATAAGGGGGTTTGCCACAGGTAGGGCCATTATACAATGTGGGGGCCATTAAGGTCGATATTATACTTTGATTGGGGTGGGGCAAGGGGCGGAGAATGGGCATGGTTTATGAAAAAGCGTGAGTAACTTTTGTCCCTCTTTCTCTTGCCCTAAAGTTGGGAGGTATGCACCATAGAAGGCAATACTGGAGACCCCCAGAGCATAAAACTAATAATACTGGAGACACCTAGTGGAGACAAATATTGGAGACCCCATAGCAAACAATCATACTGGAGTCCCCTACAGCATAAAAGTAACCTAGGAGCTATACTGTAGAGGTCACAGGTACTTGCCCAAGAGTCCTATTTGGTGGGCGCTTTGCTCTGTGTCCATGCATAAAATCAGTGTCTGGATTCATGGCACATAGCAAAGTAGCAGAAAAGGACCAGAGAGCAGTAAGAACTTTTCATCAACCCTTTCATCAGTTATGTTGCAGCAGTTATGGAATCGCTTATTGGACTCGGACTTGACAGGCTGCATGTGACCTGTTGGCCCAGCATCTTCAACCCTGATCCCCCTTTTAGTTGAGAATAATGTGTGCTGCATTTATGTACATGCTCAAGAGTGAAGCTCCTCTGCTATAGATTAGAGGATTATCTAGAACACTGCTGAAGTTACCTGGGGAAACGATTGTGGTGGAGCTGGAGTTAAAGCTCAGGAAATTTAGAAGTTGGAAGATTTCTTTTAGAATAATTTTATTAATAACATTTTTTTAATCAAGCTAAAGTCTCACATGGCATGAAGAAAAGTAAAAATTATCACAATATGTAAAGCTGTTCCAAAGATGTTGTCTTTTAGAATTGAACAGAACTGCAAACATTTGATCTGGACATTCAGGCGCCAATGACCCTTGGTCACACAGCGGTTAAGTACTAGAAATTAGCCTGAATCTTGATGTTGACTAATTTTTCTTGGACTTTACAATTATTATTTCTGAACTGTAATACTTTTGACTGAGAGTATAGTTTGTATTAATGACAAAAAAATGTTTCTTGCTGTGTACAGTTTTGGGTGCCTGTGTATGAGAAGAATGTAGTTGTATTCAGTACAGAGAAGGGTGACCAAGGCTATTGAAGGAATTGGTTGATTAGAGTACAAAGACAGGTTTTGTAATTTGGGGTTATTCATTCTTAAAAAGCTATGGAGCAATCTAAAAACAATGTACTTGAACCTTAAATATAAAGACTTTCTGATGATATCTTTTTCCATAGGCATGTCACCATAGGATGGGAACATGCTCTATATGTAGAAATACAGTTTCACCATGACATAGGCCAGGGCTATCAATTATCCATCATTGGAAGAATCAGCATTTCTGAGAGTAGAACTGTTCATCAGTCAATTATTCTGAGACTGTTGATGTTAGCGAAGGTACTCATAGTAAGAGAATGGGGTAGTAATAGTGCCAAGACTTCCATCCCTTCTGCCAGGTGGATGGGTGTGCGTGAGAAAGGGCCACATCCATCTTTGACTTGCCCACATTACCGCCAACCAGATCAGGCGGTTAAGCGGGGCGGGCAAAGATACTTAGCCGTGAGCTCTGTATCATATGTTTCTGTTAAATAATGTAAATGAAAAGCTAAATAAAGTTAAAAAAAAACTTAGCCGACACAGCTGGGCCCATTCCAGCGCATGAGCCAGATGTAGCCGGACTGCTGGGACAATTTTTTTTATTTATTTATTTTTTTTTTAACTTAAACTGCCATAAGAAGGGTAGGATGAAATAGCAGGAACTATTAAAGGGGGCATAATGAGAGGGGCACTACGAATAGGGCATAATGAGAGGGTAGAACTATAAAATGAAGACATACTGGAGGGAGCATTCTAAAAGGGTGTTTTAGGAGAAGGAGCATTATAAAAGGGGGGTTTAGTATTGAGTAGAATGGAGTTAAGTATTTTAGTTCTGCCCTCTAAAACCATTAGAGTTTCTCATGTGGCCCCATGGAAAAAATTAATTGTCAACCCTTGACATAGGCAATATAACTTGATGCCGAAGTTGTGGTTTCTGTAAATGGAATGATGATTTTTTGATTTATGAAGGAATTTTTGTCCATTAATATAAAGCCTCCTTAGGTGTCTTACAGACAGACACCCAAGGCACAAGCTACGATTTAAGGACAAGTTTTTTTCTTTTATGTCGACAGGCAAAGAAACGCCAATGCTTAGTGCTGCTGCCATGTATACTATTGTAGTAGAAAGCACTTGGGTATGGCCAGACGAGACCATAAGGCAGTAAGCAAGCCGCTAGAATTGTGCTATTTTAAGCCTTTGCCTAAAATTAAAAACAAACCTCTTGTAACCAAAGTAACTGGGGTTTACGTGACAAATTAGGGAATAATATTATACTTTGATCAAACTTTGAGCCACCACAGCACTTAAAATAAGGGATGTTTTCCTGTTGTGCTGTAAATGTAATCGTAATTACAAGTTCTCTTTCTCATCCGTAAACTAAAATGATTTTATCTCATTGTCTTTACTATGCTGCAATATAAAGAAATAAGGCCGTCCCTTCCTCTCTCCCAAATTACCATAAATATTGGAGATGCTGATATTTCTTCGATCATTAGCATATCATGCTGCGACCTACACTACAATGTACCATTAACAAAGCAGCCTTTCTGTAATTAATGTAAATAATATGGAACTGTAGCGCAAGTAACCCAGTCAGCCTTGGCAAAATTCATTTGTCATAATGTATTGTGTAAGGAACTCGGCCTAGTTTTAAATTAAACTTCATAGATTTGCCCCCTTTATTTGTTACACTTAGGCCATAAATTTCAATGAAACATGCACCTATGTAAGGGAAAGTGAAGCCAATTCATAGACTGGAATTAAATTTTCATTATTTACTGAGCTTTTTCCTGCACAGGGCAATTAGTGTCTTCATAAGGCTGAAAAAGCCAGTTTAAAGTAGCACTGTGTGGGTGGAAAGGCCAGCTGATACATATATATTGTACCATAGGTTGTTAGCTGGTGGCTTCTCTGTAGCCTTACATAGAGATTCCTTACAAAAGTTAAGTAATGTGTGAACCTACAAGACTTATTCACATCCAGAGGAGACATTTTGTACAGCCTTAAAGGTTATGCACCACAAAAAGAAAAATATGCATCAGGAATATTACAATGTGTGAAGAATTATGTTTTCCCACTAATATCAGCTGCAGAATTTTAATTGAATGTACTTCTATAATCCATATATGTGATGTGTTTGAATAAATCTGCATATGAAGTCACACTACACATGTAGAAATGTATCCACGTGCATCATCTGTAAATCATCTGTGTTTTATTTCCATTTTAAGAGGACCTATAGGGTCTAAGTTTATAGATATTTTAATTTCCCATCAAATTACCATACTCTTCCTCTGTAATTCGTCAAGGATGTATTCAATGATAAAAAGGTCAACTCCTTTGCGATGCAACTTATGCAACATCATTAGAACTGCATATGGTTCTACCTCTATTTCTTTTATTGCCCCCTGATTTAAATGCATATTAACTACCACAATTCATTTAGAACCCAATTTATACCTTTTCCCCCATTCATTTTATATAGTGCTTCCTCTAGTACATATACATAGTACATATAATGCCTACCCCAGTGAATTTCGTGTCACCCAGTCACTTCTTATAGTGTGGTAATCTCCTTTATATGTGATCCATGGTCTGATCATTTCTAAAATCAACTTTTAAAATTATGCTAATGAGTCAGAAGGCCCTTGCGGGTGTTACAAGAGCTTCACAGGCTGTTACATTGTGCAGGAGCAGTTCCCCCCTCCCACTATGCGCTGAAACTCCCCCTGCTGCAGAGGGAGGGAAGAAGTACTGAGGAGCAGGGGAGACAGCCTTTAAATCTACAGCACAGAGGGGCTCTGTCAATGCACCCTGAACCCTTTAGGCTTGAATTTGATAGTAGATTTCCTTTTTAAGCATATATTTACCAAATGGATGTTCCAGCAGAACAGAGCCAGGGATAAGCTGTAGATATAACAATATCTAGCAAATACTAAATGACAAAATCAGCTTTAAATGGAGGCCAGCCACTTCTGATAACATAATACAAATTAACACAGGTGAGAACTAAAACCAGCAGCAGGTAATGCAGAAACACCAGAAACAAAAGGACAGGTAAAAACAATAGCACAGCGGTAGAGACCCGACTAGTAAGGCCAAAGGATGGTTCAAATCATCACAAAAATACACTTCTACAGAAAAACTGTCTATATACAGGAAGTAGCCTGATCTCTGTGCTTCCCACTCATTTATAAAGAGACTTTGGTTACAAAGAAAAATTACAAAGATAATGTAATATATTAGATAAGCAGTCATTCTACTTGGCCTTGTAGTATAGAAGCGGTTAAGGGTATTTGTTTTGTATATTTATTTTTATATTTTGTTGCATTCCTGTCAGCAGATGTAACGCATTGCATTCTATCTCCGCTTGCTCCTACTGCCCTTTGACTTCAAAACACAGAAGAGCATTGTAAATTTTTCATGAAGAGGTCTCAGTCCGTAAAACAGCAAACAGAAATAATGTTTTAAACGCAATCATTGTCAAGCCTGAACAATGTAATTTATCAAGAGAGCGTTTTTGTACTATATAATAAGTTTCATATATTAATACAATTTTTCATCCTATGTCAGCCGTCTGATTTATGAATAGCCCATGATCTAAGGTGATCACTGAATTATAATTCAAGCAATAAGAAGCCTGGAACACGACTCTGCAACTGCTCCCCTGCATTAGCTTACGTGCCACCAAGCCAATTTCCTAAACATCCGTGGGCTAAATGACACTGTGCTTCTAATTCAGAAAAGGCATTTGTTAATTAGATAAATGCTCAAGCTCTCATTATTTTAAAATGATTTAAGAATGGGTAAACATCTTCCAGCCTAAATTCACATAGTCCTAATAGTGCTCCGGTTACAGTGTTATAATAAAAGCGTTCAAGATGGATAGCTGAGGCTAATATAAAGCAATTAGTACATGTTTTATATACAAGAATCGTCTCCCTTTCGACACTTCATATATTAATATTTTAAATATTGCCACTAGTTCCCAATCCTCTTATTAATTCAGTCTCTTTCAATTTGGAAGTTCTCTGCTTTTTCTGGTAAATCCAATCAATTGTGAGAAACTAGGGTGTTAATTGTATAAACTTAGCTCCAAGAATGAAACCTAGGATTGGAAGACTTGAAGTTCAACATATACCTAAACAGCCTGCAAGGCATTACAAGAAACGCCACAAAGCAGTTTGAATTCCTGAGGATCTTTAACACTGTGAACTTTTTATATATTATTTGCTCATTTCCAGGGCCGCTGCTAGGAATTTTGGGGCCCCTGTCTGGCATATTTTGTAGGTTCCCCTTAATTCAGCATATTGGTCTACTATTTTATGTCTGTGATGTGCAGTGGTATTAGACTCTAATGGGCCCTGGGCTGTGAAGATAATGGGGCACATTTACTTACAAGGTCAACGGAGTTCAAAGAAAGCGCATTGTCCAACTGTAATGCATCATGCCAGAATTCACTAAGATCATGCTCCCAAAGTTATAAATGTGTGGCTTCCTTGCTCAGGTCTGACAGAGTTCACCATCTTTTTATTGGTACATGTAAGTGCTTGGGCTTGCGACACAATTTGCAAGTTAAATCCGAATCAATCATACTGCCCGCCCCCTAATTTGTGTTGCATGGAAGCCAGCGCAGCTGCGCCACAAAAAGGGTCATGTGCGCCATAATCACACTTCTTAAATACCTGAGCTAGCCGTTTTAGCCCTTACCATTAGTAAATGAGCCGTAAACGAAAAGTAACGTAAGTAAATATATTACATGGGGACAGTACAAAAAACAATATTACTATAGCACTAGAACATAGCTCACTATATCTATATTACCAGAACCAAGATTACTAGATAGATATATTACTGGAACCAAGATACAGAACCAGAAACAGCTTAAGGCCCCTTGCACACTAATGTATGCTCACTCGGGCTGTAAACTGGGCATAGCATACGGCCGTCTGGAGAAGAGGAGGGGGTTGGCGCTCCTCGCCACTTCCCTCTCCATATTGAGCCACACCATCTGTATAGCAAAAAAAAGAACAAGCTTTATCTTTTATCCAGCTGTGTCACATTACAGTGACCCACGTTGTGCTCACTGTTTCATGCCCATGCACAATGCAATTCTGCAGTGCCGTATGCTAGCTGCCGTTCATATGGCTAGCATACAGCCACCACATAAATGTTTGTGTGTATGGAGCCTTATACTGCAGCGGATTATCACAGTGTCTAAACGTAGCTTCCCCCTAGAAGGAGAAGATAACAGATATTGACTGCACAAAAAAGCTGCTTCAGAACTGTGAACTCATGGATAATACAAGCACTTACTGTAAATCTGGTGTAGCTGATGACATCTTTGATTGAAGGGATCTCTTTCGCCATGTCCGTTTCTTCCAGCCACAAGCTGCAGATTTAGCAACAAAATAATTTTGTTAAAAGTTGTAGGGGGTTTGCTTTTTAGTAATAGAACAACAGCTGAGTGTAGTTAACTCCCAGTCCCCTAAATCCCCCTACACATATAAAACTTCCATATATTGGTAAAAAGTGAAAATCACCACACAAACCCCACATACAGTATATGGGATCATTTATGGTCCATAATGACCCATACAATAAAAGTAAATCATTATCAAACCTGCACAATCGATGCCTTTAAAAAAATTAAAAACCCATTAAAAATATTTTACCTATCTTGTCCCAAAAAATGGAATAAAAAGTGTTCACAAAAACATTTATAGTCCAAAATGGTACTGGTGTAAAGAACAGTATGTCCCGCAAATGAAACAAGCCCCAACTAGCTCCGTAAACAAAAATATAAAGTTTTTTTTTACTATTTGGAGATGGTGATGACACAGCTCTTGTTTTTTCCCCTGCATTAAGTTTAATTTAGCAAAATTAGTAAAATATAAGAAAAGATTTATAAATATGGTATCACCGTAATCAAAGTGACCCATAGTATAAAGGTAACATGTTCATTATGCTATACAGTGAACACCGAATAAAAGTGAATACAATTCATCAATAAGGCATAACCACCCCAATAGTATCACTGAAAAATGCATCATATTTCACAAAAAAATAAGCCCTCACATTGCTACATTAAGATAAAAAACAAATATTTTATTGCTCACAAAACAGCATAATGGAAAAAGCTAAAAAAACAATACATCCTCTAGGGCCCTCCTTCACTTATGCACTTCACCATGGGCCTATACCACAGGTAACATCAATATGTGTATTGTGCATTTGTGCATAACAAATTTAAAGATGGGTTTTCTCCTTTTATCTTTTAGTGAATGTGTAAATATTTGAATTACAAGTAGTCCTCTACTTAAGGACACCCGACTTACAGATGACCCCTAGTTAGAGACCCCTCTGCCCACTGTGACCTCTGGTGAAGCTTTCTAGATGCTTTACTATAGTCCCAGGCTGCAATGATCAGCTGTAAGAATTCTGTAATGAAGCTTTGTTAATAATCCATGGTTCCATTACTGCAAAAAATTTTGAAACTCCAATTTTCACTGGGGCAAAAAAAAAAATGTCTAGAACTTCAATTATAAAATCTACAGTTTCGACTTACATACAAATTCAACTTAAGAACAAACCTCTGGACCCTATCTTGTAAGTAACCCAGGGACTGCCTGTACAAAATTAGACCATTCTAAATTCATTGATTGTTATCATTAAAAGGATAACAAACTTTGTAATATCTGTTTTAAATAGTTTGAGGGGTGCACTTTTGAAAATGGGGTGATTCAAAGGGGGTTTCAAATATTATATATTTCCAAGCTCATTAAAAACAAAAATGATCCCAAAAATGTCTGAAATTGTGGATCAATTTGTAAGCTGTCGAACGACCTAACATAACATAAGACATCTTTCAAAAATTATGAAAACATAAAGCAGACATGTGGGAAATGAAAATTACCAACTAATTTGAGAGATAAAAACTGTTTGAAAAGCAGATTATTTAGTATTTTAAAATTGACAAATTTTCTTAAAATTTTACCAATTTTACCAACCTATCAGCCAAAATTTAGCACTAACATAAAATACAGTGTCCTGACAAACCTATCTGTATTAGTCAGTGTACCTTGTTAAATGAGTTCATATTAGAGATCAGGATATATACTGTATATAATCTATTCACAGAGACATTATTTGAGGTTTTTACCCTATTTAATAAGTACATAATGCAGGCTGAGATGATGGTTTTTATTGCACTGTATGGGTATGAAGTGAGCTGCATAATAAAATAAAAGCAATATTGTGGTTATTTCAGGGGGACATATCACGGCAGTGTTCAGGCATCATAACTTATCTAGTTTGTCTGTGCATGAAGCTCTTTAAGTTATGACCTAAATAACAAACAACAATATAGTGGTTATGAATTCTAATGTTGTTACCATCATAACCACTGTGGATTCTGTGGGTTTACCCTTTCAGCCATTAAAGTTCCTCAACATCTCTCTATTCAGATGTATTATTTAGCTGATAAATCCAGGCCTGGATGGTACTCACCTAATGAAAGGTTCAGATGGTTATGAATTAGCGATTGTTACCATGGAGGGGATTTACATAAACAGAATTAACTTCTGGATTCATTCTGTTATTTATTCTAATTAAAAATGTTAGAAATCGTATTTCAGACTAAATCACTTAAAACATTATCTCCACAACGTTTACATAGAAGTTTTACAGCATTCTATAAAATGATGAGATATTTGGCTTTTACTATGTTTAAAAGGTTTGACACTTTTTACGTTATGCCTCCTGTTTTACACATTTTTCAGATCTACTAGATATAATCCTAAATAGTCTTTTGACTAAATCTTATGGGCAATAGAAGGAGCATGGAAGACCTCTGCATATTTTAATGCAATAACATAAATATTAAGACTGTCCGCAGTATGCTCACATCCTCCCTCTAGTGGTGGCCACAGGCAGTCATAATGTAATATTTTACTGCAATACTTTTTCAGGGATTTCGGACACCAGCTTTTGTCAATTTACTGTACAATTAGGCCTCATTCATGAGCAAGACACTTGGGTTCCACACAGCATCTTCCAATTAATTTACATTTTCCTACGATTCTGAAATGTGCATGAAAATGAAGTTAAAGGCATAAACATGGTGCATGCAAACGCAGCCTAATAGAGCACTCATACTGAAACAATGTTTTTCACCGTATTTACCTTAGACAAGTGAACTTCTATAAATACATTGTTAAAGGGGACCTGTAACCCCTCAAAAATACCCCCACCAAATATTTTCCCCCTAATTCTCTCCCCAGCCCCTTTTATATTTATTCATTTTTTTATTAAAATTTTTGTGTGCAAAGTTTGTTTTAATCAATCCGACCTCTTACCAATTAAAGACTGAAGGCCAAGAAACACAAAAAAGGGGGAAACAAGAAGGCCGGCGCCTCGGGTGATAACGTTTGGTAATGGAGGATGATTCGATGTAGAATAGAGGGTGCTCACCTGATAGATTCTTGATTCATAAGCATATAGGGTAGGCTGAGATCCCAAGTTCCAGGAGGTGGTATTTGCAGTTGTGATATCCATGATATGTATATCTGTGATATATATATATATATTAGGTCAAAATGGTATAATTCTAGGGCTAGTATACTATATATGCAGCTCTCACAACTCAGAGGCGCCGGGATCCCCTACAGGGGTCCGGAGGTACAAAGGCAAGAAGATAAAATATTTTTCGCAAAATGAGTGCACGTGGAGAGCTAATAGTAATATTTGCCCAAAATTTGAAGTATACCAGTATATACGTCAATTATTTCAGTCATAAAAATAATTTATTAAAACTAAAATATATATAAAAATTATAATATACCGATAAGGTGGTCCAAATAACGCGTTTCAGGTCGCAGACCCTTTATCAAATTCAGGACACAAGCAGATGCATACAAAACAATTCAGAGGTATTTATATTGAATGTGGATTGTTTACTTACAATCAGGATACTGTGAATCGATGAAAAGGGCGCCAAATGCGAATACTGGCGCGCCATCCGCGAATGTCGAGTGGCGCATGCGCAGTACAGTGGTTGCGGCCGAAGATACCAGAAGTGCCGGAAGTAGCTCCCGGCAGGGATCGTGACTAGCGGCCGTCATGGAAACGGCGCATGCGCGTTAGGTACTGCAGGTAGAAGATGACGGGAGCGACATCTATAATGAGAATCCGGAGTCTTAACAGCGCATGTCTAATACTGAAATGATGCGCTGAATTTACGGCATGATAATACTATAAGGATAAAGGAGCATAGCTGGCTACTAAATAGAATTAGAGAATTACTATTAATATTAAATGATAAATAAATAAGTATTGAAGTACTGACATAAAACATAGTAAGTAGTGGGGGTTAATGGAAGTAAAGTACATAATACAGAGCAAAAAAACTTTTTTTGTCAATTATAGCTTAAGATGATGAAATTTGGGCATATAAGAATACAATTGCAGATAATAAATATTTTACAGTAGAAATATACACTCACCGGCCACTTTATTAGGTACACCTGTCCAACTGCTCGTTAACACTTAATTTCTAATCAGCCAATCACATGGCGGCAACTCAGTGCATTTAGGCATGTAGACATGGTCAAGACAATCTCCTGCAGTTCAAACCGGGCATCAGTATGGGGAAGAAAGGTGATCTGAGTGCCTTTGAACGTGGCATGGTTGTTGGTGCCAGAAGGGCTGGTCTGAGTATTTCTGAAACTGCTGATCTACTGGGATTTTCACGCACAACCATCTCTAGGGTTTACAGAGAATGGTCCGAAAAAGAAAAAAAATCCAGTGAGCGGCAGTTCTGTGGGCGGAAATGCCTTGTTGATGCCAGAGGTCAGAGGAGAATGGGCAGACTGGTTCGAGCTGATAGAAAGGCAACAGTGACTCAAATCGCCACCCGTTACAACCAAGGTAGGCAGAAGAGCATCTCTGAACGCACAGTACGTCGAACTTTGAGGCAGATGGGCTACAGCAGCAGAAGACCACACCGTGTGCCACTCCTTTCAGCTAAAAACAGGAAACGGAGGCTACAATTTGCACATTCATACAGATGAAAGTATGTCTAAAAAACATTTTCCAAGCTTTCATTAAGCCTGGAAAATGCTTTTTAAACATACTTTCATCTGTATTCTTATCCAGCTACAGTCAGAAGTGTCCTCTTGGTTCCCCCAGTTGTCTTTTCCCCCGTTCCCCTTCTTTTTATTTTAATTTAACCATACTCATGTAATTTAATTATTTATTCACTCATCAATGTTATATATACATCTTAAATAAGTGTATATATTTTAAGTTATACTCCCCTCTTTACCTGGTAACATTTGTTCTTTTATATCTTTTTTTCCTTATTTTCACATTGTGCTATTAATATATATGTTTACATGTGATGATATTTTTACTGTAACACATATATTTCTACTGTAAAATATTTATCTGCAATTGTATTCTTATATGCCCAAATTGCATCATCTTAAGCTATAATTGACAAAAAAAGTTTTTTTGCACTGTATTATGTACTTTACTTCCATTAACCCCCACTACTTACTATGTTTTATGTCAGTACTTCAATACTTATTTATTTATCATTTAATATTAATAGTAATTCTCTAATTCTATTTAGTAGCCAGCTATGCTCCTTTATCCTTATAGCATTAAATTCAGCACATCATTTCAGTATTAGACATGCGCTGTTAAGACTCCGGATTCTCATTATAGATGTCGCTCCCGTCATTTTCTACCTGCAGTACCTAACACGCATGCGCCGTTTCCATGACGGCCGCTAGTCACGATCCCTGCCGGGAGCTAATTCCGGCACTTCTGGTATCTTTGGCCGCAACCACTGTACTGCGCATGCGCCACTCGACATTCGCGGATGGCGCGCCAGTATTCGCATTTGGCGCCCTTTTCATCGGTTCACAGTATCCTGATTATAAGTAAACAATCCACATTCAATATAAATACCTCTGAATTGTTTTGTATGCATCTGCTTGTGTCCTGAATTTGATAAAGGGTCTGCGACCCGAAATGCGTTATTTGGACCACCTTATCGGTATATTATAATTTTTATATATATATTTTAGTTTTAATAAATTATTTTTATGACTGAAATAATTGCCGTATAGACTCGTGTACTTCAAATTTTGGGCAAATATTACTATTAGCGCTCCACGTGCACTCATTTTGCAAAAAATATTTTATCTTCTTGCCTTCTTACCAAATAAAAGGTTGGATCCTCGTACACGTCCCCTGGCAGTGGGCCATATTCATGAGGGGGCCGGCCGACACCCCCTCCATGCCCCTGTCAGTCGGACAGCAGCGCATATATTGTGCAATCGTTGTCGGCTCTCTGCTATGCGCCCGGTGCCGTCAGTGTGCCGCATCGGAGATCGCTGGCAGCGATTGCGCATTATATGAGCTGCTGCCGGCTATTCTTTCAGGTCGGCCGGCCCCCTCATGAATACGGCCGACTGCCAGGGTACCTGTACGGGGATCCGACCTCTTACTTGGTAAGAGGTCAGATAGATCAAAACAAACTTTGCACACAAAAATTATAATAAAAATTTTATAAATAAAAAGGGGCCGAGGAGAAAATTAGGGGGAACATATTTGGTGGGGGTATTTTTGGGGGGTGACAGGTCCTCTTTAAATTCCCTTTATAAAGTTTTGAATTATAAAACTGGCTTTATGCAGCCACCATTAAGGGGAGCTCATCACACAGGAAATAATACATCTGTCATTGAACATACAGGAAGCAGTAAAATTGTTATACTTAACCTCCCCCTATTGGCAGCTTCAGGAAAATGAATCAAATTTATTGCAGAAGATGAACAGTACCAAGCCTCTTTCCCCCACATGCACTAAAGCCGCTGTGGGGCCCGCCTACATGGAACTGTTTGTGCATAAGGCTTCAGATTCTCTGATGTAAGAAGAGCTCCCTCCTATGGTTAGATTAAATGTTACTTTGGATCTAGTTTACACACACCGTTCCTGCGACACAGCTTTTCTGATTGGGTAAACAATGATGTCCAGGCTCATGAATGCCTACAGAGGACATCTTTAGGTGTGTCACTTTGACAGCCTTGTTGTTGAGAATGGAAATGTCATAAAAAGAATGTAATGTCATGTAATGTAATATAGAAGAAAGCTTTCAATAATGTGTAAGTACAGTCTTTTCTGCGCCTCCATCCTACACAGTCGGTTTTGTATTGTTGTGTTCTTTAAATATGTGAAGTAAAACAATTATTACAACCAATTAGTACGGAACTAAAGAGCCTCTTAATTTAAACGCAGAATTGCAAATACACAAATATTGAATTAGGTTCTAAAAAAAATTCTTAATTAGGCATATTTCATGTTAATTAAAGTCTAGTACACAGTATTTGATGTTGCTAAATTGAACAACTTTTTAATGTGAGCGGCACATTTATGCATCCAGTTTTTAGTACCAAACAGATTACTTTTCTATTAATACCATGTGTTGGATGACAATTTACACCATGTGAGGCAATTAGCTGTGGTAATAAAGAACATCTAAGGATCATCCTTTGACGGCGCCTTAAGCTTTGCTTATATTGTGCTTATTTTTTTCATTTTACTGAACGCTTCTATATAAAACATCTTTGATTATCATAATAAAAAGAAAATTGATTGGCCCTTCTGAAACTCGGGAGATATTAATCAGCCTCGTGTGTGGGACAGCCAGGCTGATAGTTAAGAAATTGCTCTTTAAACTACGACAGACTGTCAGTCCTTAGGAATAGTGGTGAAATGGCCTATTTATGTAATCAGATCCTAAGCTGGGAAGAAGCTGTCAGGCACATTCTTGTTGTGTAAGCAGCAGGCAAACTGCTCTTTATCTGACAGCCAGTGTGTAAATCTGTCCATGCAAAGAACCCAGATGTTTAGTTTTGCTTCTAGTCGCTGTAATAATCTGCTTATTTTCTTCTGTTCGAGTGATGACATCACTTAGCAGAACGCACAGCAGACAGCAGGCCCAGATAAGGCTGTGTTGCCGTCAGTCAGTCATCCTGTGATTGGCAAGGAGATAAATAGAATTTTACAGAAGGTTTGCTTCTAGCAAAGTGTAGACACGGCACCAATACCAAAGCAGGCGGAGGTGTGTGATGGTACATGAGACAGGATTTAAGAAACTACAAAAAATATACCATACAAAATGATAGATTATTATAGATTTTTTTTTTTTGTATACCGCTTTTTTATTTCCGCTGAACTGTTATCAGTCTCCGTTCCTAATGGGGTACCCTGTTTAAATTTGGCTCTTTAAATGGGAGAGTGAAGGTCTATTTATTCCTGATGTGTGTACTAGAAACAAAAGATTATGGGGAATTTAACATGCCTGTACGCTTGAATACCAACATACACTTGACTTACCATATATACTCGAATATAAGCCTATTTTTTCAGCACCAAAAAAATGTGCTGAAAACCCAACTCGGCTTATACTCGAGTAAAAAAAATATAGGGTTTACCAGGTGGTAAAATTAGGGGTCTCGGCTTATACTTGGGTCGGCTTATACTCGAGTATATACAGTTAGTTGTAATTTCTTGCACAGAGCCAGAAACTATGAACAATTTCCCCTAAACACCACATGGACGGGGATAGGGCGGTGCTGCACCATGAAGGGGGCCGGTGCAGGCTATAGCCTATTTCTACAACATGCTGGAGCCTCCTGATATATCCAGCGTGGCCCGACACCGCAGATAAATCCCTAAATTTGCAGTTTACGCACAAGTAAAATTTGTATAAAAGGTTGGTTATCAATCATGAACTTCTTTTTTTTCTGTGTATCCTATACAAAATGAAAGGAGAGCATGGCCATAGGACCATGCTCATCTGTATGGAGATACCTTTACATTTAATATGTTATTTCAGAATTTGGGTTTAATGATTTTTCACTACTAGTATTTTATTTCTTCAGAGCAGAGCTGCAGTAACCTGGCGCAGCCAGAACATCTTTTTGCATTTGTTGCATTTTATAGTTGTGAGAATAGAGGATAGAGGATCTAATATTGGTAACTTGTCCTAAGTATAGGTAATCAATATTAATAACCCAGAAAACCCCTTTAAGGGCTTACTATTTTTTTTTTACTGAGTTACCCTACCTGCACAAGAATGAGTACATTCTCAGACCTCAAACAACAGACCTGTGGGCCGTTGGAATGTGAGTAGACCACAGGTTGTGTATGAGCCCATAGAATGCATTGCATGTTGAATTAACAAGTATCACAGGGATAAATACAATGAGGCAGATATATTAATCTGTTTACAACTTAATTCTATAAAAAATGTTCACTAAAATCGGTCTACGTCACATTTATCAAGGGTTTTAGACCATTTTCAGGAACTGATGCGACTAGTACGACAAAGGGGTGCGAACCATGAAAAGAGGCATGGCTGTCTGCCAAAAATAATTCATTATTTTGTCCCAGTTTTCTGGTGTAAAATAAGCCAACCAATAGGAGGCACAAAGTACGATTATACACTGTTCTACTATGACAGATGTATCATCCGGCGACAGACTCTTGCATCCTGAATCTTGTGCAGCATAAGACTGTGCACTGTCTCACCTTACTTACAACAATTTTGATAAATCTGCCCCATTGTCCTTGTGCAAGGAACATTATTAACCCCTTACTGGCACGTGACTTAATAGTATGTCACACGTCGCCTGCGGGTGTATGAAGAGTTCTCCTGTGTTCTATATAGAAAATATGTTGCTATGACTGCCTCGGGCCTTTGTAAGATGCAAGCCTGTATAGTTTCTGATCATTTGTTACAATGTACTAGTGGTACATTAGAATACATGATCAATAATAAAAAATTGTTATTAGCCCAGCAGATGGCAAAAGAAGAATTTTTTTGGTATGTAATGTTTTCATTTTTCTAAATGTAATAAAACACAGTAAAACCTATATAAATTTTGTATCCCCATATTCATACCAACCCAAAGAATAAAGAAGATGTGTCATTTGGGGTGTACAGTGAAAGCTGTAAAAACCAAGCCCACAAGTAAATGCAGCAAAAGTGTTTTTCCACAAATTTGGATTTCTTTTCCCCCAATACCAGTACATGGCATGGAATATTAACCCCTTAAGGACCAGGCCCTTTTTCGTTTTTGCGTTTTTATTTTTCACTCCCCACCTTCAAAAATCTATAACTTTTTTATTTTTCCATGTACAGAGCTGTGTGATGGCTTATTTTCTGCGTAACAAATTGCACTTCGTAGTGATGGTATTAAATATTCCATGCCGTGCACTGGGAAGCGGGAAAAAAATTCTAAATGCAGTGAAAATGATGAAAAAACACATTTGCGCCATTTCTTGTGGGCTTGGTTTTTACAGCTTTCACTGTGCACCCCAAATGACATGTTTATTTCATTCATTGGGTCAATACGATCACGGGGATACCAAATTTGTATAGGTTTTATAATGTTTTCATACATTTACAAAAATTAAAACCTCCTGTACAGAAAAAAAATTCTTCATTTTGCCGTGTTCTTGGGCTAATAACTTTTTCATACTTTGGTGTATGGAGCTGTGGGTGGTGTCATTTTTTGCGACTTCTGATGACGTTTTCAACGCTTCTATTTTTAGGACTGTTCGACATTTTGATCACTTTTTATAGAATTTTTTCTATTTTTCAAAATGGCAAAAAAATGCCATTTGCGACTTCGGGCGCTATTTTCCGCTACGGGGTTTAACACAGTGAAGAACGGTTATTATATTTTGATAGATCGGGCATTTTCGGACACGGCGATACCTATTGTGTTTATGATTTTTACTGTTTATTTATATTTATATCAGTTCTAGGGAAAGGGGGGTGATTTGAATTTTTATGTTTTTTTAATATAATTTTTTTTTTTTTACTGTTTTTTATTTATTTTTTTTACTATTTTACAGACTCCCTAGGGTACTTTAACCCTAGGTTGTCTGATTGATCCTACCATATACTGCCATACTACATTATGGCAGTATATGGGGATTTTGCATACTATCTATTATAATGTGCAGATCGCACATTATAATAGATAGCCTCGATCATGACAGCCTGGGATCTTTGTGTGATCCCAGGCTGTCATGGCAACGGATCGCCGCTCCCCGGTGACGTCACGGGGAGTGACGATCGGAGCCAAGATGGCGGCGCCCACGCGCCGCCGGCTCTTTAATGCCGCCGGCAGCTTTGCCGGCGGCAATCAAAGGGTTAACACCCGCGATCGGTGCAAGCACCGATCGCGGGTGTTAGCGACGGGCGTTTGCTTCATTATGAAGCAAATGCCCGGTGAGTATGAAGAGGGCTCAGCCTGTGAGCCCTCTTCATACTCCCCCATGCGCAGTAAGACGTAAGGGTACGTCTTATTGCGCTATGGGGTTAAATATATGAAGTGCAATTTATTATGCAGAAAACGAGCCCTCACACAGTGCTTTACATGGAAAAATAAAAAAGGAGTAGATTTTTGAAGGTGGGGAGTGCAGCAAGCTATGCTAATATGAGTCATATAAGACCTGTTGATTTAAATAGACATGTCAGCAGAATTATAACCCCCCCCCCCTCAAAAAAAATAACTAGACTTCATCTTTTTTTTAAAAAAAAAAGACTGGTAAAATTTTGCTAAGAATATCGCTTTATACTATCCCCCAAGTGCATGAGACTGACCTACAGTTGATATCGGTCACCTCTATCTCACAGGAGAAGAGACTACCCAGCCACAAAGATGGATAGGAATAGAATTTGTTGCCCAGGCCCATTGAATCCAGGCCTATGTGCATGAGCCCCTAGAAGTAATTGGGGACAATTCTAGAACATGTCCCCATTATTTGTCCATGTGTAGGGGGGCATAATTTGAAACAGCATTAATAAGTCCTGTCCCTATCAAGTTAAATCACAACAGTTCAACTATTAGTATTCCTTGAAGATTTGTACCGTGGTTCTCTAGCACAGCGATACGAGGTGTAACATTGTGTACAGTACCACTGGAAATCAGAAGATATTTTCACAGAGGGCTCTGAACATTGCTAAGCTTACCATGAACAACATGTACATCACTCAATGCCAAAATAAATATGCATCCTGAATGTAGATCCAGCCTAAAGGCCAGTGGATTTTAGAGACAAACATCTTTGGCAAGCTGGCTGCCTGGATAAAAGTATTTCATTTTGCCTGTGGAATTCATAAGCTATTTTATGTTCTAATATAAAATTCTGGAAACCAACTTCTATCTAATGTGCAGGGTAGAGGCTTAGCCAGTACTCTAAGAGATCATAGAATAATAGCATTACTTAGGTCTGTGTTATGAGTTAAGCTGAAATACTTTTTACAAAAGTTAGGGGACATTCACAATTTTACTTATTCAACCAAATACAGATTGAAGGGACTTTCAGTGCATACTATATGGCTTCTTCAATGCATTATTACATCATTACTTCTAATCATAAAGAAACCATGATGGTTATTTGTGTTATAATGTTTTATGATGGGTATTTTTGGCAGATCCCATTGCTCAAACTCCTGATCCTAGATGCGTTTAGGACAAGTGTTTAGGAAGCAACCAGTTTTTAACTTTTTAACTGGCAAACGTGTGCTTCTAGTCCCCATGCTAGTGAAACCTTCCGTCATTACCCAAAGTGATACATTTCTAAAGTTTGGGTATCGTCATCCAACCCACATATCATCAGATACATATAAATATACATTTTATATTGAACTCATATTTGACTCTTCATTTCTTCTGTAAAAACTGTAGGACTAGATAAAATGTACTATGCACCAAAAACGAAGTTTTATATTATGCCTTTGTCAACCAAAGACCTTAAAGGACATCTACCACCAGGATCAAGGATAGTAAACCAAGAACACTTACATGCTGGTTTGTGCCCCCTCTGGGGCAAATAAGAGGCACTGGGCTCAATTAACAGCTATGGAGCCCTGAGCCATTTAGGCTTATTTGCATATTTTTAAGCCTTTTTTTAAATAAGGGCATATGAAGCTAAAAGAAGAGCAATTCATGCCACATGTGGCGCACACCAGCATGTAAGTGCACTTAGTTTTCAATCTTTGATCTTGATGGTAGATTTCCTTTAAGAATAAAGACTATTAAACCCTGAAGTTGTGCAACTAGCTTGCAAAGTACTTGACTGTCCGTCCCACAAATCATAGAGCAAGACCCATTTCTGCACCTTTTTGCTGTATCGACAGTCATTCTCTATTGACATAGGAAGGGTGATCTATGCTCACCCACTTTGTCAGACAGGCCGCAGGTAGGGGATCATGTTCCCTCGATTGCAGCTCACGCATACATGTGCATGAGGTGCCTTTTGGAGAGTTTGCCATTAAGTCCACATTTGAAGGTGCACAGAGTTTGGGCAGAACCCACTATTAGATTGAATGCCCTATTAGATTGCGGCATCTACATATTTATTTACCGTATTTTATTATCTTATATCTAAAGACCTGTCCAGAGTATAGATTGGGTTTGTTTTATATTTGTGGTTAATTTTATAATTCATTCTAAAAAAAATGTATAGATCCTTCCACCAGTGAGCTGTTCTTCAAATTGTTTGTCACATTTACAGCTGTACTGTCACATAAATAATAGATGCTAAACATTTCTAGATGAGCTGAACGGCACTTTATAAGTGATGATTAGTGACTTCAACATGACATTTGACACACACAAAGCAGTCGTTCCAGAAGACATCATATTCTCCCAATGCAGTGACTTTGTGACACCAGCAGATGTGGAGTATTCCCTGGCACTAGAGGGACCCTTGCTGCCAGTGCTGTGATGAATCACAAAGTTTCTTCACCCACATACACTTTGTTTTAACCTTTGAGAATATCTTCATATTACAGCTAATCACACCATTATGTCTCTAAAGCTTTTACTGCTATTAAGAAGTATTATCATTTTGGAATTTCCCGGTTAATTTAATGGATCAAGTGTTAGCACTTAGTAAAGAGGGTATTTTGTGCCATTTTAGCTTGAAATCTCTGCCATGCTTGTGGTTCATGAGGTTTAAACCATATGTTTGCATTAATAGTGACATGCACATATTGTGGGGGATAGAAGGGTGAATGGGTAAAGAATGTGATATGGAATCATGAAAAGCAAAATAGGAAAAATAATGTGAGAAAAATGTTAAGTCTTTTCACCTCCCATAACTATTGTGTGTGTTGAGGTCAGTAAAAAAAAAATAACTAAAACTCCGGTAAAAAAAAAAAAAAAAGAGCTAAAAATAAGGATTATGAAACCCCTACAGGACAGTTTTGGCATTCAGGTGATTTTTTTTTTTAAATGTAGAGATCTTAAAGGAGTGATTATTACAATTTATGGGGGTGGGTATAGTTCTTTTTATGATTTGCTATAGTTAAAAAAAAAAAAATCTGTTTATTGTATATTATTAGTTTTTGCATCCCCATCTTCCTGCCATAATTTTTCTTTGCAGTGGACTTTGGAGCATTTGTGACTTTGCAATGCAATTGGCTAACTATAGGACCATGTTGCTGTTGCAACACATTGGTCACTCCTTTTACCATCTTTATTTCATCTTCATTTTGGATGATATTAGTGCATATACAATTTCCAATGCTCCCATAGTATTGAATTGAGTCAGGACACATGCGCAACCTGCTTCTTCAATCAGTTGGCAAGAACAGTATGACCGTTCTGGTGGGGGGTACCAGTATTTGGACCACACTGATCAGATAAGATTGTTATTGAGCTGCACGAAAGTTAGTGATTGCTATTTAGTTACTCATTCCCGAAAACCTCTAGGGTTCATGTCACAGGAACCGGTTTACTTTGGGAGTATGGGAGAAAATCCTTGATCTGATACAGAACCCGGATTAAGTTTTGCTATGTTGCCTAATAATGTTAACCCCATAATTCTTGCAGGAGGTAGAGGTTTGCAGTGAATGGGTGTATAACTGGCCGTATGAAGGTACCTTCATGAGCTGTAGTTGCCCGTCTTGTATACAGTGGTATAAATAACTGCAGTTCAGGTCTTGATTTGTTTAATATGAAAGGTATATTGCCGCTCCCTTGGTTGTATGTTCTTCTAGATGTTTGATTGTTCTCGCAAATGCTGATTTATGCCTGAAGGCATTTACCATTCCTGTCATAGAGACACTACCTTCAGGTTAATGTAAAGAACAAAGAATATTAATGTGTCCAACAGAATGTGCCACACGCACAAAGCAAGTAACATCCTCCAAACTTTACATGCAGGTGTGCTGCCGAAGCACAAATCATTGGGAAACAATGCCCTCAGTCATCGTGCAAGATGGTTATTACCAGCATAAGCATTTTTAGAGTGATTTTGCGATTCTAAATCAAACACGTGTGATGTAAAATAGATGTATGAATGCTATTTATATCCAAGTGTTAGGTCTTTCAAATCGGAAAATGATTGCGGGTTGGAAAATGAGGGGTATATTTTATCATTTATGATCCTGTAAAGCAGCACAGAAACAAATGCATACAAAGAGATAACATCCCTTTAACCTGATTATTTATTTTACGCAGGATTGACTCCAAATAAATACACACAGAAGCGACTAGATAGTGGGATTTATCTCAGAAATACAATTTCTGTCACAAATGTGAAATCTGAATAAAGTACAGAGATAGGAGCAGATAAGATGTATTCTTCCTTGTGATTTACAGGATTTTCCATGATGGCTCGGTGCAGACGGGTTACAAAGCAGCTTTACTTTGGAATGAAATGGCATTGGTTTCCTAGTGGTGTGGCCCTCGTAAAAGGCTTCAAATTAATGACCAGCTCCATATTCCTTTTATTTTTATCTAGCGTTTTATAAGGAGCATTCATCATATTTATAATTAGGAATTCTTTTCAATTTATTCTATTGCTAATTCTAACTAATATAAATGAGTAGATGCTATTCCCTGCAGGGAATGGAAAGTGGTTGTTTTTTTCCCTTTTGCCTATTCTGGTTTTTTAAGTAGGCACTGGAAAAAGAAGAACATTTTCACTGGGTTAATTGTTTTAAATTTACCTGTACATACTCGGGTATGTACAGGTATTTTAGCACAATTTTTGTTTTTCTGAAACAGCCCCACTCGGCTTATACTGGAGGATATAGAAAAAAAACATAGTACTCGCCATCCAACGCTGACCCCCGGCTCCCTCTTATCCTCGCAGCAAGACTTTGGGTTCCTGGCCAGGCCGGCAGATGTACATCTATGTGATTTGCGGGAACACAAACTATGAGATGGCAGTGTCGACGCCTAATTGTCGTTGTCATAGTTCGTGTGCCAGCAGATCACATGCGCGTGCATATGCCACCAAACCCAAACCCGGGAACCCAAAAACTTATTTCTAGGAGAAGAGGGCCAGCTTTTATTAAAGGGGACAATTTGCTGGACAGTTTATTAACATGGGCACTCTGCTGGACGTTTTATTAATGGGGACACACTGCTGGACACATTATTAATGGGGGCACTGTACTGGACCCATTTTTAATGGCACTCTGCTGGACCCATTATTTATGGGGTCACTCTGTTGGACACTTTATTAGTGGGGGCACTCTGCTGGATCTTTTATTAATTGGAGGAGCATCTGTGAACATTTTATTAATTGGAGGGGCAGCTGTAGATATTTAATTCATGAGGGGGGAAACTACTGGACATTTTATTGATGGGGGAGATTTCTAGACATTTTATTAGAGAGTAGTGGTGCGATTATATGCAAGACAATACATTTTCCCATTTTTTTGTGGTAAAATTTATTACTTCGGCTTATACTGGGGTTGGCTTATACTCGAGTATGTGCGGTAAATGTATTGTCAGAAAAGTCGCTATTTTATCTGACTGATAAAAACTTGCAACCTTTTGTAGCTGCTTCACAACAGTCACAGATTCCTTTTTATCTCCTACCTTGTATAATAAAATTCCCCCCTTTCCATCAACGTTCTTTTTTGTTTTTGGATTTTGTTTCTTTTTGCTCCCCTCCCCCCAAAAAACAAAATGTTTACATTTTTTACATGCACATTTTTTCAGTTTACATTTTTTACATTTACAAAGATGTATGAGAGATTGTTTACTATGTAAAACCGTGGACATCTTAGTGGCACCATCTAATGATTTTCCATGTTCTGACACCCATAACTTTTTCATACTTCGGACAACAGAACTGTGTAAAGTGTCATTTTTTTGAGAGAAGAGTTGATATTTTCATTGATACCATTTATGAACCTTATGACCTTTTGTTCAGTTTTGATAAAAAAAATTAATTGTGGTGAAGTGTTTAAGGTTTTTCTATTACGGCATTTACCACATGGAATAATCATTTCTATATTTAAAAATACTGTACTTTTTTTCTCGACTATTTCAGCCCCCTAGGATACTTCAACCCTAGTGGGTCTGATCACTTGTACAAAATTGTACACTGCAATTCAATATTTCAGTATGAGGGAGGATCTAATTCAGATCCTATATGATCCTATATAGATCTTGGCCTTTAAGGCGCTGCACATGTTTATGGCACTTAATGGTTAACACCCATTGCCAGCACATATTGGGGCACACAGAAAGTGTATTGTCCAAAGATAATGCACTGTACCGCGCTTCACAAAGATCGTGCGCCCAATGTTCTGGATGTTCCCCGCTCAGGTCCAATGGAGTTCACCTTTTTATGCCTGGTACATGTAAGTGCTTGATCTTTCGACACAATTTGAAGGTCAGAATCATTCAGATCGTACCAATGCCCGCCCCCCGACTTCTGAAACCCAACGCAGCTGCACCAAAATCGGATCGTGTGTGTCACAATCCCCTGTTAAATACCTGTCACAGCCGTGCAAAACTTGAAAATGTTGGGAAGTCCGACAAAAGTGCCCTTAATAAGTAAGCCCCATTGTATTGGTGTCAGGTGTCTGCTGTGCGATACATCTCTTAAGCCCTCTCCATACATCTGTTAATGACGCTGCACTGCATTCATCATTAAGGTGTTAATTAAAGAGAGTTTGTTGGGGCAAAATGTCTCCCAAACCAATAATTCTGGTGTGTAAGGACCTTTAATATACTTTTATACCTTTGATATAATTCTACACCAAACATAAAAGTGATGTCACTTTTATGTCAGGCACGTTTCTAGACCTGGGCAAAACTAAAACTGGGGCCCCAAAATAAAACTATTTTATGACAAGTCACAGTCGGTTAGAGGCTCCCTTTAGTATGGTAAAACAAACTGTAATATGGGCGAATTTTATAGGAGATAGATGATCGGGAGATTGATGGGCAGCACGGTAGCTCAGTGGTTAGCACTACAGCCTTGCAGCACTGGTAAACATCTGCAAAGAGTTTGTATGTTCTCTCTGTGTTTGTGTGGGTTTCCTCCGCGTCCTCCGGTTTCCTACCACACTCCAAAAAATTACTGGTAGGTTGATTAGATTGTGAGCCCCATGAGGACAGGGACTGATCTCGCAAGCTCTGTGCAGTGCTGCGGTATCTGTGGGTGCTATATAAATAAAGGAATTATTATAATTATTATGATATAAGATAAATATGAAAGATGATAGAAATTTCTAGATGCAGAATATAAAGTAGATTATATATACAGTAGATGGATATGAGAGATAAATACAGTAGAAGAGAAATAGATTGAAAAATAAATAGAGAAAAAGTGAGATACATAAATGGTCAGATTATAGGAGATAACCAGAAAGATAGATATATAGACAGGATATAGATGATAAGCATCTTCACCCGGGATTTCAACCAAGGGGTATTAACCCTTTCACCGCCAGGAATTTCCGGATATTTTGTCGCGTTATGGACCAGAGCAATTTTTACAATTTTGACGTTTAAAAATAAAGTCGAAAATACAGCAAAAAAAATTAAAGTGAACCCAACAAACCACAGATTTTCTGCAAGCAGACACTTGCCCCATTTTCAAAATTGCATCTCCTTTAAAACAGAGTATAAAGCAGTAATGGCGAACCTTTTGGAGACAGAGTTCCCAAACTACAACCAAAATCCACTTATTTACCATGAAGTGCCAACATTGCATTTTAAGCAGTAACTTATTGCTATCTGTTCTTCCACATCTTTCAATCGTATCGGCCCCCTGAGGCCACCCATACAGTTGAAAGGAGGAGGGTAAAATCAGGCTCTCGTTGAACTTCTCTCTGTAGTGGAAGAATGGTGGGTCCAGAATGAGAACCTCTAAAGATATTGCAGTTCTGTCAACACCTTTTCACTTTCCCCCCGGTTCCAAACAGTCAATGAAGTGTCACTTTATTTGGTGAACTCTGTCCTGGAGTGATGGTCTGAGTGCCCACAGAAAGGGCTCTGAGTGCCACCTCTGGCACCCGTGCCATAGGTTCGCCACCACTGGTATAAAGGATAAATTGTATTATCAACAATCTGCGCTGAACTATAAAGGATATTTCATTAACCCTTAAGCTACCTAATACTTAAGCTACCTTATTTTAATGCTTTATAACAGAGCTGTGATATTTTCGACCAAACAACGTGGAACATGCGCTAGTACAATAAATATAGCAAATGCCAACACACTAAGGGACAAGCTAATACCGCAAAAAGAGAAAGACAAGTGTGTAAAGGCTAAAATACAGTAAACTTTATTGAAATTCACAAACAATAGCTAAAGTGTCCTATATGCAAGATTAAAAACATTTAAAAAGTGTACAAATACACATCCATATACAACTAGGTGGGTCAGAGCCTGGTAACCAGGACCCACCTACGGCCACAGATCACAACAGGGTATGTGAATGCAAATTCCTCACAGCAAGTGAAAATGAGGCCCTGACCACCATACCTATACTCTGTCCAAAAGAAATATATTATACAGTCCAGGTACTCACAAGACCAAAGCCCTTGTTAGTGATGTCGCTAGCCAAAAGTCAATTGCCAATGCAGAGGGAAACAGGGAACAGTGGTAGTCCCATAGGATTGAGACAGGGATGATCACACAGGTATATGGCAGAGCAGAGCCCAAATTAGTCAAATGGTTCTGTATAAGACCCAAGTGGGAGGAGGAAATGCCAAGTCACAGAACTGTGGCCGAAGGCACCCCACGCGTTCCGTCGCCTGATTGCGACTTCCTCAGGGGTAAGTGCCTTGTGACCCGTGGAGCCTACCTTATAAGTCCCTAGGAGGTCCCCGATCACCAATCGCTGGCGTCCATGAAAGTAAGGACACCTGTGTGAAAATCCAATGCACGGCGAGACTGTCGCGAGAGCGATCAAATCCCGCACATGCGCACCAGTGCCTATTATTGCCGATAGAGTTAATCCCTGTTTGTTGATTCTGCTAGTGTCGCTACTAGTCTCAATGAAGCGACGAATTTATGCGCATGCGTACAAAATAGTTTTGGTTATGCGCAGGCGTCTTCGACGAACATAGAGTTACAAAACAGATGGTAAGGATAAAAAGGAAGTTATGCGCGGGCATGATAAACAAGCAGAGAAATTACACATGTTTACACGAGATATTATACGCAAGCGAGTACCATGCAACGAAGTTGGTGGTTCAAATAATGCAGTGTGGGTGTAATACAAGTATGAGTCAATCCTTTGTAAAATCAGGGTTACAGCATCTAAAAAAGGCATACTGGTCGGAAGGTGACCATCATAAGGATGTCTGGAAAGAGTTAACAGGGGCTCCTATTACGAGACGCAAGAAGGCAAAATTGGCTCCACGGGTAAGGTAGACGCATAAAGTAGATGTCTTTATTGATAAAGATACATGCATATAAGGACCCATGAGTAAACGTCAAGTGACGATATTAAGGTGAGTATTTCTTTGCATCACTTATTTCGATGCAAAGGTTATACGGCTTGAGATCAGAAGACTGGCTTAGATATTTGCAACTAAAACATGTAATGAACTATAATTTGCACAAGATAAAAATGAAACTGGATTCACATAAATGCTTAGATTTTATTAAAACGAAAGGGGATAGTAATAAGTCTTTATCTAAATTATATAGGTTTATAAGGGATAGTCACTCTAGGAACAAGATACACAAATCCCAAAATAAATGGGAAGGGGTGATTGGGACGATGAGTATGGAAGAATGGAAGAGAATTCACAGAAACACTAGATTGTGTTCACTAAATTGGAATCACAGATTAATTTATTTTAATGTTTTGCACCAGGTGTATTACACTCCAGCGGCGTTGCTAAAAATGAAGTTAAAGAAGGAATCTAGGTGCTGGAAATGCCAATTACCGGACGCAGATTTCCTTCACCTGGTATGGCAGTGCCCAATTATAAAGGTCTTTTGGAAAGAAGTTTTCAGAAGGATTGATCACATTCTCAAAATCAATTTACCCCTAGTGATTCACATAGCAATTTTTAGCCTAGTGGAGGATCCGAGTTTGACTAACCTACATGGTAGGCTGATTAGTAGGCTGATGAATATGGCAATGATAATCATAGTCCGAAAATGGGGCTCCAAGTCCCCTCCAAATGTAGAGAACTGGTGGAGACTCTCCATGCAGATAAAGGAATATGAATGTAATCGATCTAAGATGTTGCGTACAGAGCATAAATGGAATAGGGTCTGGTCATGTTGGCAATAAAACACATATTTGAATATTATTAATCTTAACTTTAATATTTATATATATACATTTTTTTATTTTTTTTTGTTTAATTTTTTTTTTTTTTTTTTTTTTTTTTCTTCCCCCACTTCTGCTGCCAGGGGATCCATTTAGGGGAGGGGGGGGGACTTGGCAAAAGTGTGTTGGGACTCTGGTCTGTAGGAAAAGGGAAGTTGCAGAATAATTGATATATATTTTATATATTAGATGCCATAAGGGACTACACTGCAATAATCCTATTAAGCAATAATCCTATATAAACAATGCATTTTATGTCAAGGGTTGATATTTGTGTTAGCATAAAGGAAAATTTTGTAGATGAAGGATTTTAAAAGACTAATGTAATTAATGTATACACTTTTAGAGTATATTGTATGGTCTTTTGAAACATGCATGTAAAATATGTAAACATTGCAATAAAGATTTATATTTTCGAAGAAAAAAAAAAAAAAGGTGAGTATTTCTTCAATGAATCGTGGTCCAAGGGGCCAAGACAAAGTTAGTGGACCCTGACACAGATACATGTAGCGGGCCGGTCTCGCGCCCACAATCTCCAAAAGGAATACGATGTGACTATCAAGGAGCAAAGTAGATCAAAAAGCTGGAATTTGAACAAAGGCAAAGAGGAAAAAATGTCCCAGTGGGTAAATCAACCCAAGTGTCAGAAGAAGGTCAATATGACCACACAGTTTCAAGTCCAATAGCGACCACATATTCTGAATTTTTGAATAAAGGCAAAGAGGAAAAATGTCCCAGTGGATAATTCAACCTAAATATCAAAGGAAAGTCAATTAAGTATGACCACACAGTTTCAAGTCCAGTAACGACCAGTAGGTTTTAGGTAAGTTGTTCCAGGATATCCCCATTAGTCAGGAGTGCTGAATTGTCCAAAGAATGTCCCGGGAGGAAGGAGGGCGGTATCAAACAAAAATCAGAGGTAGACTCCATGGCCATAAGGAAAGACTGAAATACAATAATGGATATGGTGCAAATCCAAGTTAAAATTGAAAAATATTCCTTCTCATTCTCTCCTTCTTTTGATTATTATCTTCTAATTTTTTTATATTTTATTATTGTGCTAGTGTTCCCCGAAATGGGGATAAGTGCATGTGAAAAAAGAGAATATATGCACCAAAGGGATTTTATTTTACACCATGAAAAAGGCCGAGGTGAAGGAGTGATAAGGTGTCGAGAAGGGGACCTGAAGGGTCCCAAAACTACAAGGGGACAGGTTGTCCCAAGTGGAGTGGAGTGAAAAAGGGGAAAAAAATTGCTTGTGACAAGTGAGAGCAAACAAGGGGAATATAGTAAACGAGTGATGGGTATTAGCAAATACTTAAGGGGGAAAATAGTGCCCCATACAGTTAAGAAGTGACCTGAAGAAAAAGGGTATAGTGTAGTGAGGGAGAAAAACTAGGGGGAGAAGAAAAGAGAAGATAAGAGGGGGGAGAACAAATTTTAAAAAGTGAAGGAAGAGGTACATGGAGATGCATGTGCACGTGACAAATGAATAAAAAGTTTACCTTACAGCTTTTGGAGGATCAAAGGAATGTAGGCAAATCACCTCTGTCTATAGTATCCTGAAAAAAGAAGATCCTCATTAATTCCCCGGGGGGCCAAACTCCCCAGGTTATAGATCCAACGAGCTTCCCTCCTTAGGAGTTCAGGTGTCAGATTACCACCCCTGATAGTGGGCCGTATGATGTCAAGTCCAACCACCCTGATACCCCGGGTCTTACCTGCATGTTCCCGTCGGAAATGCGTGGCTACCGTGGAGAGTGTTTTGCCCTGGCTGAAATGGGAGTCCGCGTTTAAGATACTTGAGAGATGCTGTTGGATTCTCTTCCGCAACTCTTGTGTTGTCTGACCAACGTATATCTTCTGGCAAGGACAACTGAGGGCATAGACTACATTTCTAGATTTACAATTAATGTAGTCACGCAAAGTAAACACTTTTTGGTCTGTAGAGTCCCTGATTTCTTTGCATGTCTTCATCAATGGGCACACGGAACAATCACCACAAGGGTGGGAGCCAATTAGTTTCAGTCCCCTCCCCAGGGGTTTTTTAGGTCTCTGATAGTGACTAGTGGTGAGCTTGTCTTTCAGATTTTTGGCCCTCTTGGCAATAAGGCACGGTTTTTCAGTAATCAGGTCCCTCAATTTTGGTTCGGCAAGCAGTATGTTCCAGTTCTTACTTAATATAGCCCGGATGTCGTTCCACTGGTTGTTAAAGGGAGTTATGATACCACCCTTAAAGTTGTTGACCCGCCTTCTGGGTTGCAGAAGTATATCCCTCTGTGTGTCACGAGCCCTTCTGTAGGCCCTAGAAATCGATTTTTTGGGGTACCCACGTTCCTTGAAGCGTTGTGTGAGGTCCCGAGCATTTCTCCGAAAATCCATAGTTGTCGAACAATTCCTCTTGATTCTAATGAATTGCCCTACAGGGATGCCCCTCTTGAGATGATCCGGGTGGAAGCTGGAATGGTGTAATAGACTGTTTGTTGCAGTGCTCTTGCAATAGAGGTCTGTATTCAGATGGTGGTTCTGGACATAGATTTTTAAGTCAAGGAACTCCACTGAGACCTGCGAGACATTGTGGGTGAGAACAATGTTAAATGAATTCTTGTTAAGATGTGCTATAAACAATTCACAAATCTCCAGGGGTCCATCCCATACCAGCAAGATATCGTCTATGAAACGAAACCACCCAATGACGTGTCGGCAAAAATCCGGAGATGGGTACACGTGCGCGCCCTCCCACCACTCTAAAAATAGGTTGGCATAGGAAGGCGCGCACCGTGCACCCATTGCTGTACCGGAAGCCTGCCTGTAGAACGTCCCATCAAATACAAAGTAGCTTTGTCGCAGCACAAAATCAAGAAGCTCAATGAGAAACGAATCATGGCGTCGATCCCCCGTTGAGTTGGCATCCAGGAAGGTGACGGAACGCGTGGGGTGCCTTCGGCCACAGTTCTGTGACTTGGCATTTCCTCCTCCCACTTGGGTCTTATACAGAACCATTTGACTAATTTGGGCTCTGGACTGTACCTGGACTGTATAGTATATTTCTTTTGGACAGAGTATAGGTATGGTGGTCAGGGCCTCATTTTCACTTGCTGTGAGGAATTTGCATTCACATACCCTGTTGTGATCTGTGGCCGTAGGTGGGTCCTGGTTACCAGGCTCTGACCCACCTAGTTGTATATTGATGTGTATTTGTACACTTTTTAAATGTTTTTAATCTTGCATATAGGACACTTTAGCTATTGTTTGTGAATTTCAATAACGTTTACTGTATTTTAGCCTTTACACACTTGTCTTTCTCTTTTTGCGGTAAGAGCTGTGATATTTGATACAATACCAAGCACCGACTTTTCAGAACGGGGCAGCAGTCCTACATCTCTTATTCTTTTGTAAAATCTGTGTTGCAGATCCATTCTAAAATAAATCAAGTCTGTCATAAGAACCTTTATTCCACTTGTCGTAGGGTAACAAGGTGGCGATTTAGTTTCTCTCTACCTGATCTCATGTATATTACAGAGGGCAGAGACTCACTGCAGCGCCAGTATTCTGATGTATGTGTCAATCATTTATCAGAAGAATGACATTTCTCTGCGGGATAGTTTAATTTTTACCTCAGTAAGAAACAGATAACCATGTGATGTGTCACTGGTTCCATAAATAAAATATCATCTATCTACGTTTCCTTTTAGCTACTTCTATTCCTGGTTTTGTTATTTGTTGACTCTGTTATACATTATTGAAGTCAAGAATACTGATGTTTTATAATAAAAGTAACCACATTTCTTAGAGGGAACCTGCCATGAGGATTGAGTTGGACAAACGCCCTGCTATCTCGATGATGTCCTTCTAAATACTTGGAGATTTAGCATTGTTCTTAAAATTAAAACCTCTTTGAACGCTGTTTCAAATTACTTGTAAGGAGGGACTATGATGTCCCCTTCTGGTTCTACAAATGTCCAATGTTTCATGAACCCCTGCGTCCGGGAAGCAGCTGCTGAAGGTAGCTTGTGATGGTGTACTTCATACTAAAGCCAAGGATGGATAGACTAGCACCTGCAATATACCTGAAGTCATGACATTTGCAGGAGAAAATACAAGGAACCCGTGCCAACATAATGGGGCTCATTTACTAAGCGGCCGCTGGAGTATAATTATTATACAATTGTGTATAATGCACTGTGCCGTGATTCACTAAGATTGTGCGCCTGATATCCTGCATGTGTCGATTCCCCGCTCAGGTCCCCCGGAGTTCACCTTCTTCTTCCTGGTGCATGTAAGTGCATTGTCTTGCGACACAATTTGAAAGCTAAATCCCGTGCTCAGTCCGAATCAGTCAGATTGTCCGACGGCACGCCCCCCAATTTCTGTCACATGGAAGCACAGCTGTGCCAGAAATGATCACGTGTGAAACAGTCCCAGCCCAGACACCTGTTAAATACCTGTTATAGCCGCGCAAAACCTGAAAATGGCAGACAATCCAATGAAAGTTCGATCCCCGAGAGAGAGGTTTCTAGAAGCCCCCGTGGTATTGAGAAAATAAACTAAAATAAACTAATCTATTGAAATGAGCCGTAGGCGCTCAGGTTCTCGTACGATGAGCTCCTCCTGGCAGCTCCGAAGACTTATTTATGCACTCCCCCCGCCTCATTTGTATGCACCACTCCCACCTACCTGCGTGGTCAGACAGCTGGTTTCATCATCTTGCACTCTTGATTTGTTGCCCAGCCGCACAGGATACCTGCGAGCTTCGCAAGACAGAATATTTTTCAACAGAAGAGTGCCGGATGATGTCACGGGCTGCCTGACCGTGTGGGTAGCTGGGAGCGGTGCATACAAATGAGGCGGGGGGGGGGGGGGCGAGGTATGCAAAAATTAGCCTTCGGAGGAGCCAGAATGGGCTTGTTACACAAGACCCTGAGTGCCTCTGGCTCATTTCAATAGATATAAAAGTTTATTTTCTCCATACCACGGGGGCCCTAGAAGAAGCACAAAGAGGCTCCATAGAGAGCATAAGGTACCGTGGGTGTCCTTTAAGCTAATTCTTAAATGGTATATCTTCTAACGCAGTGATTTTCAACCTTTTTTGAGCCGCGGCACACTTTTTATACTTAGAAAATCCTGGGGCACACCACCAACCAAAATAGCACAAAATGACACTAAAACAGTCAGATTATACATATAGTTAATAATATAGATTCTAAATTTATTTTACTCACTCAGTGTGAAACCTGGGCCTGTTTCGATAAACACAAAAGGCATATCCTGGCAAGAATGGTGGGAAGACACACACGAAGCTCTTCCTCAACAGTTCTCAGTTTCTCCCTGTTTATGTATATGGTGCTGATTATTATGTGTCTCATATACTGCAAAATAAAGGGGTACAATGAGAAGTACTATGGCCATGAGGCCAGAGTACAAGTGCCAGCTTATATACTCAGCATATGAGCTGGTACTTGTAGTACTCCAGCCTCATGACTATAGTATTTCTTATTTTACATTTCTCATTGTTATATGCAGTATACTGCTGGAGTACTAAAAGTACCAGCTCATATGCTGAGTATTCTGCCAACAGTTCATATACTCAGGCAAAAGCTCATATAGTCAGCATTATTGGTGGGCATTACCTTGGCGGTGGCCAAATGTGAGAGTCTCTCCGCTCTCAGGATGATGCGCCGGCCTCGGTGACGTCATTTTGTCGCGCTAGGTTCAAAGCTTGTGCATGTGTTATTGTACACGTCTACTACATTGTAAGAAGCCGTGACTGCACATCGCTGCACATTGCCAGGAAACAAAACACAAGGGGCACCATAGTTTGGAGAACTTTCCCCGCGGCACACCTGACCTGTGTCACGGCACACTGGTTGAAAATCACTGTTCTAAGGCACTGATTAAAAATGTAATAAAAAAATCAGATTATTGTAAAAGACCACTGATCAAAATTAGAGAACACTTTTAACTACCTGCAAGTTATTGGGTTTAAAATGGCGCTATTTTTTTAAAATTATCTGACAAACTTTTGTCACAGTGACTGAAGCCTTTCAGTAGCAGGTTGTCCAGATGAAGGACAAGGGGTTACCTCTTGAAATGGTCATTCCAAATCTGTAATTTCTAGAATATTGCATCTTTACAACAAACTCATTGAAGTCCCCCAAGAAGGCAAGAGGACAGGATGATGTGGATAATATCCCTGAGCAATTGTTTCAACACTGCAGCTGGTATTGCTCGTCTGTTTAGCACTGAGCAGGGTAAAGATCAGTCTCGTGATACAATGTCACAACATTTAAGAGCATTTGGACTGAAAGCTGCGCAGTGACCAAACGCTCATTACCATAAAGAATCAAAAGGCTAGACTTGTCTTTGCTAAGGAACATGTTGTGTAGACAGATCAGAAGTGGTTCACAGTCGACAAACTAGGGAAAGACTGAATCCAAAGTGTGTAAAGAAGTCAGTGAAAGTTGGTGGAGCAAGTGTCATTGTTTAGGGAATGTTTTCTGCAGCAAGACTTGGACTTGAACACATGTCTGCTTCCTGCTTTTTTCACTTAATCAGACAGCAATTTTTATGCAGGACAATGCCCCATATCAAGCGGTTCTTTGAAGCAGAGTCCTGTTGTAAACCCTATAGAAAACCTCTGGAAAATCCTTGGTGACATTGTTAAGAAATCCACAATGGTTGCAGAACTGTAGAAGAGTCTGGAAGAAGATGGGACCAAAATCACACCAGAGCAGAATGAGAGACTAGTGATGTCCTATGGCTGCAGATTTGCTGAAGTCATTCAAAGCAAAGGCCTGTACACTCCCTACTGATTGGTGACTCTTGTAACCATTAATGTTCTCTAAGTTTTTGCAAAATAAGTGTTGAATGTTGCCAGTTTAATAAAACACTACTAGTGGCATGGTGTACCCCTTACAAAAATCCATCAAATGTTGTTTAATAGAGATTACCGGTACATTATTTCTGAAAAATCAAGTGATCATACAGTGTTCTCTCATTTTAATCTCCAGTGCGTGCGTGTGCATATATACATGTGTGCGTGTGTATGTATATATAAATATATATTATACTAGATTTTACACTTGTATACTTTCACAGTTTTGCTATGTATTTTCAATAAATGGTAAAAAATGTCCAACTTAAGACACTTAGTAGTTTTCTATTCTATAGTTGTAGTGTTCATATTGTTAGCGTGCATTAGCCAACCATTTGCTCAGGTTCTCATGATCGATGTACAGGACTTCCAATGAAGTGCAGTATATAGCTCACCCTCCTCCCCATGACAGAAGGGTTAAATGTGGCAGCGTAGCAAAGATGTATTTCAGCACAGTGCAGCATTTAGCACCACTTGGCTGTCGGAGCGCTCCTGAACAGATAGCTTTTCATTTAGCCTTTGCTCTGACAGCACATGCCCTGGATAAGTGGTATAGGTCTGTACAGGTGAAATCTATTCTCACATTTGCCTCAGGGGCGACTGGACTGTAACAGAATTTTTCAAACCCGTTGGGCCCAACCGCAAAGCGGAGAATAAATGGCTGACGTGCCAGGCCTAGACAGAAAAATCAATGCCTGGTTATACAGACATGACAGACCTAGGCTGCAATTCTCCTCAGCATAGGCGCAGCATTTAGCAACGTTGAGCTCGTACAAGCCTTGTTTCTTTTCTGCCTTAGAAATCCATCTCTTGATAAATATAAGGATTTTTGCATCCACGTGTATTTCATGCTTTCATTTGCTTTTTATTCATATAGGAAATTTGCCTGCAATGTCTGTGATAGAAGTTTTAGAGAGAAATGGGCCCTGAACAACCACAAGAAGCTGCACACGGGTGAAAAACCATTTAAATGTACCTGGCCTACATGCCATTATTCTTTCCTCACGGCCTCTGCCATGAAAGATCATTACAGGACTCACACAGGTCTGTTAGAAATTATGTCTTCATTATCTTCCTGGTTATATATAAAACTCATTTATGGCCAAGTAATACTTTTGTTTTTTTTAATTAAAGCAAAGATGTTTTAACAAACACCATTAACAAGAACATTGAGAGAGCAGACGTTGTCCACTTTGAAACATCCTCTTGTATTTCTAGATGCTGTAAATGAAAATTGAATCTTTATGGCGCCTTATTTTAGCCTGTAAGATAAATGCTCTTGCCTCGCTCTCTAGCCGTGGCTACAATATTACCACCTCCTCCTGCCGTTTGCTTATATTCCTCTATGTTCGAGTTAGTTTATTGTTATTGCTTGTTTTTATTGCATGAATTATTGTTTTTTTTTTCTAGATTTTTCTCATCCTTATTCGTATATACTGCCTTTTTTTTTTTTACACTTCAGCCATTGAGTTCATCATGGTGTCATGAGTGTATCCTAGGTTATTTAGTCATTCCCATTTCCAGTGCCTCTACATAGTCAGGAAATTGTTAACATCTGCTTCACTCCCAGTACATTGTACAGTATAATTAAAGAGAATGAATGAAACAAAAATGGCCCAATCACTGTACTGTGATCCAGATGTTCACCTCTTAGGTGAAGATTCTAGGGTAAAAAAGTTCTTTATTGAGAAATATCCCAAGCAGTTGGTGGGAGGCCGGGACTATTTAGCTCCTCTGTCAAGGGTGTTGACGATTTAAGGTCTCCAGCTTGCCCTGAGAGATCACTTATATCGAACCGCAGATGAAAAGCCAGTGCAGATGTAATTTATCGTCGGTGTTTCCTTCTAAAGAATAATTGTGGAGACTTGGTTAGATCAATAATATAGATTTTTGTTGTTAGGTCTTGTAGTCTGCACCATAATGAGAGAGAGGGGACAGTGGCTGTTTTCTAATAGAATATAAAGGATTGGTTTCCGTGTCTCCCCGCATTTGAATGCAAAATGGCACACTTGAAACTAATTCAAGATGTTAAGAAAAAATCCACTTTCCACCCTGTCTGTGCCATCATGTAAACGTTCTATGTGGTTACCTAAAGCAATTACTCATTTTGTCTGTCCAAGAAATTTTAAGGTTACAAGTGTCGACAGTGTAATAAAAGTACTCACAACTAGCCAGAAGCAATCTCTGTCTCAAAGCCAGGACTCTAGAAGTGGGGTTTTTCCGATCTTCATGCTCTTCACAATGGTCTTGGAGTTCTGTAATGTATAGCTAGAAGAACGCCATGCCTACTTATGAGGATATCAGCCAGCAACATTGTGGAAATATGGAGAACATGTGCCACATTGTAGAAAGTAGGACTAGCCTAAAACTAATTTTCAGGTCTTGCTTTCATTTTATTGTTTCAGAATAATATTGTCGTCTTTAACATTTGATCTTTTAAAGAGGTTTTCCAGGCATAGAAAAACATGACTACAGGCGGTCCCCTAGTTAAGGACACCCGACTTACAATAGACAACCCATAGTTAAAGACAGACCCCTCTGACCTATGGTGAAGCTTTCTGAATGGTTTACTATAGTCCCAGATTGCAATAATCATCTGTAAAGTGTCTGTAATGAAACTTTATTGATAATCATTGGTCCCATTACAGCAAAAAATGTTTAAACTCCAATTGTCACTGGGGGCCAACATTTTTTTTGTCTGGGTCTACAATTATAAAATATACAGTTTCAACTTACATGCAAATTCAACTTAAGAACAAACCTCCGGACCCTATCTTGTACGTAACCCGGGGGCTGCCTGTACTTTCTTCCATAAATGGCTCCACACCTGAGCTTGGGATATGTGTGGTATTGCATATCAGCTCCATTGAGCTGTAATACACACCACCCCTAGACAATTATTGCACTGATTCACAAAGAATGTATAAGTTATAAGTTAATCAGAATTTTTTATACTCTAAGGGAGACATCTTACACCAGGATCAAGGATTGTAAACCAAGCACTCTAACATACTGGTTAGTGGCCCCTCTGGCAGGATCTGCTCTTTTTATTGCTTCCTATGCCCTTGTTTGTAAGAATAAAGGGCTTTAGACTCCGCTCGACATGGATACGTCTGCACAACTGTGTAAATCTATAACTATCTCAATCTCAAATGTTCCAATCTTAAAGTGAACCTATCATTAAAATTTAAGATGAGATAAAATAATCCTTTATTAGTCCAACAGTGGGAAAATTCACAGCGTTACAGCAGCAGAGAGAATACAGAGAATACAGTACAAACAATGAGAGTACAATAATATTAGGAATAAATGAACAAAAAAAAGGGGGTACAAAGACAAGATAAAGAACACAAGCTTGATATTCAGTCTGTGGATGGAACCTGCTGGGACTAGTTAGGTGGGGGGCGCAGGTTACTTCTGTTTGGGTCTTGTTTGTTGAACAGCCTGATCGCAGCTGGGAGGAATGACTTACGATAACGCTCCCTCTCACACTTGGGGTGAAGCAGTCGGTCACTGAAGGTGCTCCCCAATGCCATCACAGTTTCATGCATGGGATGGGAGCTATTCTCCAGAATAGATTTCAACTTACACAGTGTCTTCCTCTCAGCTACCACCTGCACTGTGTCAAGATGACAGAGCTGGATCTGCTCTTCTCAATAGCTGAGATGCAGCTTCCCCAACAGACTACACCAAAGAAGATGGCTGATGGCACTGGAGAGTTGAAGAATGGCTTAAGAAGTGCCCCCTGCACTCCAAATGCCCTCAGCCTTCTCAGCAGGTGTAGCCTGCTCTACCCTTTCTGTGAAGTGCATTTATGTTCTCTGCTTACTCCAGTGTATTGTCCATTCCCTGGATAACTACTGGTTGAGAAGGACAACTGTGCTTACGGAAGTCCTCCACCATTTCCTTGGTCTTCCCAGCATTAATTCTAAGGTGTTTTTTCTTCAACCAGTCCCCACATTTCCGGATCAGTTCTTTGTACTCATTGACCTTCTCACCTATAATGAGGCGACTATTACAGAGTCATCAGAACTTCTGGAGGTAGCAGCTTGTTGAATTGTACCTGAAGTCTGCTGTGTACAGTGTGACGAGAAAGGGAGCCAGAACTGTACCTTGAGGTGCACCTGTACTACTAATCACAGTGTCCGACACACAGTCCAGGGCTTTTACATATGGAGGTCTGTTTGTGAGGTTGTCTAGGATCCAACTAGAGAGATGGTGGTCCACTCCAGCCAGATCCAGTTTGTCCCTTAGTAGCCCAGGCTGTATAGTATAGAAAGCACTGGAGAAATCAAAGAATATTATTCTCACAGTGTTCCCCTGTTTCTCCAGGTGAGAAAGAGTTTGATGTAAAAGGTGGATGATAGTATCATCTACACCAATGTTTGGCCAATAAGCTAACATGTCACCACCAATATGTTATCTAGAATGGCGACAACTTTGCAAAAATGTCCTTGTATGTTCTGGGAGACTCAATATTGTGCAAACTAAAACAAATTAAAAAACTCTCAACCCACTTTCCTGTAAAGCCTCACCCCCTCCTGTCATGGAAGCTTAAAAACTATTAGTCCTTGTTAGACATGTTATTAGTGCACGTTGTAAAGCACATTTTGCTTTATGAATCTTCCCCATTTTATTGCTTCGCTAATCATCTGTAACACAAACCTGAGCATGTCCACCCACAAGGAACGGTAAGGTTGTGCATATATTCAAGCAAGCTCAGCTTGGGCCTCAGTATCCATCTGAAGTTTTACTTGCTGATCTTGCTTATCCAATGGAAATTTTGGCAAATTTCATCCTGAGTTACTGTCTCTAAATGAAATAAACCAGAGAACCACCTCCACTGCCATACAAAGGGTAACTATAAATATCTACAAGTTGTTTGTTTTGTTTTGTAATGTTGTTTTAATGCTCCATATACAAACCATTATGATTGAGACATAAAATGTATTTATTTTGCTTGCTAGCACAAAAATATGTAATAATATACACAAACACAACTTGTGAGTAAATTCAAAATGTAATTGTATAATATGTGCTCGTATTGTACATTTTAGACAATATTTAGTGTGCTAAGAAAGGCCAGATGTATGGGAATTGTAAAAAAAAATCAGGATATGCATAAAAACTGTTCAAGTGCATAAAGCAGCCCCATCTGGAAGGCATCTAACAGAAATGAAGTTGTACAAAACCATTCCATTGATAATAAAGCTAATTTTTATGGGTCTGACAAGTATGTAATTATGTTCAGTGGTGCTTTTCAGATTTTATCACAGTCAATAAACCGCAGTGGTAATTTCATTCCCATTTGACATATTTACATGGAAACATTTGATTGGAGGAATTAGTAACCCTGAAAGCCTTGATAGATATGTTTTAACGATCTGTGACCTCTACAATCCCACATCTGTTTATTGTTGCAACAGGCGAGAAGTCGTTCTTGTGTGACCTTTGTGGCTTTGCTGGTGGGACGCGTCATGCCCTTACTAAGCATCGGAGGCAGCACACAGGTTGGTCACCTTATCTTTACATTTGAATAGTGTCTATATGTTAACTCCTCTTGTCCTATAGCTAGGTATTAAAGCTGTAATCAATGGGAAAACAGCAATTCAATCAATATTGAGAAATGCTATTAAGTTACAATTAACCCCTACAACAGACATGCAGACACTGAATCAACCTTTGATGAAAAACAAATCCTTGTGTTGTAGGCTTTGTAACAGGCTTTTCATTTTTACATTTAACGAATGTTTTTTTTTTTGGTAAATATAACAGGACTGTCCTTTAAAAAATATCACCAAGACTTATCATGACCTGTGCACCAGGGGATGTGCATAGATTAATATGGTAAATCTGAGTGCCTCCATATCAGCACTTATGGATGTAAAATGAGTCTCCACCAAGATTTCCTAGTTCTTTAAAGGCACATTTTATTAGATCAACATGATGAAAGTGTAAAGTTTTCTGTGTTTACAAAAGTAAAGTGCATTAATGGCCATCCAATGCCTGGACTCTACAGGGGAGATTTATCAGGGCTTGTATGCCAGTTTTCTATGATTATTTCCCCCTTAATGCCACCTCCACGCCAAGTGGATATGAAGGAGGGCTAGGTGGTTGGCAGAGTGGGCAAGCTGGGCTAACGCTATAGCCTGCAACTGTTCAAGCTAAACGGTCACTAGATTAATAGCGCAAATTTACACCAGGTATGGCCTGGCATAAAATTTTATGCTGCACAGCACAGAGTCACAATTAATTGATTAAAAAAATAAATAAATAAAAGTAGCTGTTAAATTTTAAAGCCCATTTTTTATGTTAATCAAGTTCTTTCACAAAAAAATGTTCTAAAAGGTGATCAAAAATGGCATGCACCCCAAAAGGATACCCATCTAAAAGGGTTTGCCACTGTACCTCATTTATGTGTAGTGTGTGTAAATGTTGGGGGCAGGATATTTGGTAATTTACCAAAAAAATAAATCTATTAAAAGCTATGCTCCACTTGTGATATGTACAGTGACGCCTCCTGTCTTTTACCTTATCAGCCAGACATTCCTGTCCATAAAATATTCCACAGAGGGAGGGTCATGTGATCTCTAACTGTCCATGAACAATCGCCCTGCCACGGCCCTAATCGTATATTCATGTAAAACTCACCACACAAAATAGAGAGGAAAGTAGCTCTGGCACTACCCCCATACACCTCGCAACACAATTGGACCACGATTCCGCTGGAGTCACGTGTGGCATATACTGCAGTGATATGAAGCAGGTGGTGCTTCAGGAACGCTTCAATATTTATTCAGAACAACACAGGTGGTACAGGACGCCGGCATGCGGCAAGGCGACGGGCCGTTTCGCGCTGAACTGCGCTTCCGCTAGCCTCTGACCAGTCCTGTACCACCTGCGTTGTTCTGAATAAATATTGAAGCGTTCCTGGTGAGTGTTGCGATCTTCTTTCTATCTATTCATGTAAAACTATCAATGCTCACGGTCAGGTAGAGATCACATGACCCTCTATCTGTGGTCATTATATGGACGGGAATGTCCGGCTGATGAGGTGAAAGACAGGAGGCTGCACCTTACATATCAAGAAAGCTGTGCAGAACTTTTAATACCCTGTTTCCCCTAAAATAAGACATCCCCCGAAAGTAAGACCTAGTACAATTTTGTTCAGGCTTAGAAATATAAGGCCTCCCCTGAAAATAAGACCTAGAGGCAGTCATTGCAACAGCTCCCCCCACGCCATACATTAGTATTAGTAAATCTTTTAGATGCTGCAGAAGGTTGTGACATGGGGAAGGATTCAGGGAAGTAAATCACCAGCTGTTGTGCTGCAGATGTGATACCAGCAGCTACCAGGATAAGAAGGGTCATTTATGGAAAGTGCTTTCACTAAACATGAGAGATTGGGGCCAATGATTCTAATAGAAATGGAGTCACAAGAAATACAGCATGAAATTCAGAGTTTAGAGAGTCACAAGGATGTTAGAAAAGTAGATTTTTGTACAACAATAAATGTAAATTCTTGTTCATGGAAAAATAAGACATCCCCTAAAATAAGACCCAATAAGACTTATTTTCAGGGAAACAGGGTAGTTGTATATTTGTAAATTACCTAATATCCTGCCCCCACACTTACAGCAACATTACAAAAAACATGAGGTAAAGTGGCTGAACCCTTAAATAGAAAAAACTCTGATTGAAAAAATATAAGCCCATAACCACCTTTAACAGAGGAATACAAAAGTTTTGCCTCTGCAAAGATGGGGATGTTAAGGTAAATTAGATTCTCCATTTTTTATTTAATTCAGTAAAATTGAGCAAAGATTAAAAAAAATATATTGAAATGAGCTATAGCCATAATCATAGTGACCTGTAGAATGAAGATAAAATATTATTTTTATGATAAGGTGAACGCCCCCCAAAAAATGTGAAAAATCCAGTACAAAAATCTGCATATCTGTTCTGCTGTGGTGCTCTTATCCTTCAATTCCCTGCCCTGTGTCCATACAGCAGTGTATGGGGCATTGACATATTTAGCAGCAAACTTTGCAGTGCATTAGGCCATTTAATCAATAGTGAAAGTGTTATTTTTGGGGGAGGAAAATACATTCATTTTAGCAACAAAAATGACAATTTCTAAATCACACCTCCATTTTGTTTTAACTACTGTGAAACACTTAAAGGTTTAAAAGCTTCTCAAAAGTTGTTTTACATACGTTGATGGGTGCAGTTTCTAAAATTGGGTAATTTATGTGGTTTTACTATTATTTAGGCCTCTCACTTAAAAATCTGAGCAGGTCCCTCAAAACAGAAAATGTGAAAAATCGCACATAAAGTTATATATTATAAAAGGACTGCCTGGAAAACAGTAAATTTTAAATTTTTAAAATAGATAATTTTTCCCAATTTTTTTCCAAATTTTCTTTATTCTCATACATAAATTCAAAACCTATTACCCAATTTTTTCAAATAACATGAAGTAAGATATGTCACAAGAAAACTTGAAAAGTATTCCAAAGTTATAACCACTTGTAGTGACACAGATTAGATTTAACCCCTTAACGCTGAAGCCACTTTTCACCTTCCTGACACGGCCCATTTTTTAAAATCTGACATGTGTCTATTTAAGTGGTTATAACTTTGGAACGCTTTAACATATCCAGTTGATTTTGAGATTGTTTTTTCGTGACACATTGTACTTCATGTTGGTCAAGAAATTTAATCAATATGTTTAGTATTTATTTATGAAATAAATGGAAATTTGCCAAAAATTTTGAAAAAAACAATGTTTTCAAAATTCAAAATTTTTGGAAAGTTAGTCATATCACTAAAATAACTTGATAACTAACATTTTCCATATGTCTGCTTTAACTTGGCATCATTTTTCAAACATCTTTTCCTTTTTTTAGGATGCTAGGAGGCTTATAACTTTAGGTGCAATTTTTCAGATTTTCACGAAAATCATCAAAACCTACTTTTGGAGGGTCAGTTTAGTTAAAAGTGACTTTATAAGGCCTACATGATAGAAAACCCCCACAAATGACACCATTTTAGAAACTACACCCCTCAAAATATTCATAACAACCTTTGGGAATTTTGTTAACCCTTTGAGCGTTTCATGAGGGTGAAAGATAAATGAAAGTGAAATTACAGAAATGTAATTTTATCTTACAATAGATTCATTGAACACTAAAATTTGCACCTTCACAATGGGTTAAAAAGGAAAATGCATTTTACCATGTTTAGGGCAATTCCTCCTGAGCATGCCAATGCCCATTTTGTCACTGTACCTTGCTGTACGGGCACAGGGGGGCACTTGGAATGGAAAGAGCGTTGTTTCGTTTTTGCAGGGCAAATATGGCTGAAAAAGTTTTCATGTGTCAGGATGAATTTGGAGAGCCCTAATGGTACCAAAACAGAGGAAAGCCCCAACATGAGACACCATTCTGGAAAGTACACCCCTTGGAGAGTTTAGCAACGTGTAATTTGTGTATTTGCCCAAACAGGTGTTTGATTCAATTAGGCCCCAAAAGGGAAAAAAGGTGAAAATATTCTCAAAAAAAGTCACTTTTACCCCAAATTTTTGTAAGCCACAAGGGATAAAAGATGAAACAACTCCCATAAATGTGTAAAACTATTTCTCCTAAGCACAGAACTGCACCACTTTTGCATATAAAGTGTTGTATGGGTACACAGTAGGGCTCAGAAGGGAAGGAGGGGCTTTGGCCTTTTAGAAGCCAGATTTGACAATCATCCATTACATGTGTCAGGATGCATTTGGAGAGCCCTAGTGGTACCAAAAATGAGGGGAACCCCAACAAATGTCACCATTTTGGAAAGTGCACCCTTTGGAGAATTTAGCAAGGTGTAATATGTGTATTTTCCCCCACAGGTGTTTGCTTCAATTAGGTCCCTAAAAGGAAAAAGATGAACATTTTCCCAAAAAAGTCACTTTTACGGCTAATTTTTGTATCCCATAAGGCATTAAAGATAAAAATAACCCCAAAAAATGTGTACTAGCATTTCTCCCGAGTATAAAATTGCCCCACACATGCAAATAAAATGTTGTATGGGTACGCAGTGAAGCTCAGAAGGGAAAGAGGGGCGTTGGCCTTTTAGAAGCCAAATTTGACAAACATCCTTTACATGTGTCAAGATGCATTTAGAGAGCCGTAGTGGTACCAAAACAGAGGGGAACCCCAACAAGTGTCACCATTTTGGAAAGCACACCCCTTAGAGAATTTAGTAAGGTGTAATATGAGTATTTGTCCATATAGGTGTTTGATTTAATTAGGGCTTAAATAGGACAAAGGTGAACATTTTCTTATAAAGGTCATTGTACCCCTAATTTTTTATAGCCACAAGGGATAAAAAAAATGTAATAACCCCTTAAAATGTGTAAACCTATTTCTCTCGAGTGTAGAAGTACCTCACATGTGTATATAAAATGTTGTATGGGCGCACAGTAAAAGGGAAGGGGAATGTTTGCCTTTTAGAAGCCAAATTTGACAGAAATGTTTGACATGCATTTGGAGAACCCTAGTGGTATAAAACAGATAAGAATCCGAAAAGTGACCCTAATTTTAGAACACACACCCCTTAGAGAATTTAGCAATGTGTAATATATGTATTTGACCCTACAGGTGAATGATCCAATTAGGCCCTAAACATTAAAAAGGTGAAAATTTTCCTATAAATGTCACTTTACTCCTAATTTTTGTAAGCCACAAGGGATAATATATTAAATAACCCCGAAAAAGGTGTAAAACTATTTCTCCTGAGTGTAGAAGTACCCCACATGTGCATATAAAATGCTTTATGGGCGCACAGTAGAGGAAAAGAGGGATGTTTGTCTTTTAGAGGCCAAATTTGCAAGAAATCCTTCACATGTGTCAGGATACATTTGGAGAGCCGTAGTGGTACCAAAACAGAGGAAAACCCGAAAAGTTACCCTAATTGTTGAATGTACACCCCTTGGGGAATTTAGCAAGGTGTAATATGTGGTGTAGTGTAATACACGTGGTGAAATGAGCATTTGAACATACAGGTGGTTTCCAAATACGATGTGCGATGGAGTCCAAGATGGAAATTGCAATTATTTCTGGAACGTTCAGTGCCAGTTATGTGGCGCCCCTTATGAAATAATGGAGGGGTATAGGGAGCAACGTGACCTACCAGTTGTTAAATTATTCATTTTACTGAATTCACAACAGGTTGGGCGTGAATTGTGAATGTGTTGCGTATAAGGAGGTAGAATAGACCAGGGGACCATCTAAACTTTTGTCACACTTGGAGTTGTCGCAGGTCTCTTAGTAGTATATAGTGTCCATCCTTAGTATATAGTGTCCATCCTTAGTATATAGTGTCCATCCTTAGTATATAGTGTCCATCCTAACTCCTCTTTTGGAACAAACTCTTTTCTGAGTCCTTCCTTTAGAAGCAGCAGAATTTACCGTGAAAATGCTGCCCTGACAAAATACAGGAACATCTAAACCAGAGGTACAGGGACCCCGTCCTTCTTGTCCCAATATTAGTTTCCTAATACCTTCCTCTTGAAAACGGAGAAATGATACGGCAGGGCGTGCACATTGGAACAGCACATAAGAGTTGTACAGCGTAATCTGTACAATGTGCACGGCCAGCGCTTTTGTACCATATCTTCGTTTTTCGTAGGGAAATTATCGCCAAGTGTTGCTCTTATTCACCCTAGCAATGCCCATTGTGACGAATACTGCTGCTTTTAGCTGGACCAAATCGACCAGCCAATAGCGGCAAACATGGACAGAGGGGGGCAACAAAACCCCTCTGAACCACAAGGTAAAATCGGTCGCTTTCTGGAACAGCCACCACCCTGCCCCGATCACCGTGTCTACAGACATGGTGATCGGTATTACTGACGTCATAAGTAAATTCGCTGCTATTGGCTCGTCTGAATTGATGAGCCAATAGCAGCGATAATAAACTGGGGGTGTGTGGGGGGGGCGTAACCCTTCTGGTCCATGGGGCAGGATGGATGGCTGTCAGGAACAGCCGCAGTCTTACCCCGATCACTGTGTCTGACCGGTGTTGGCAAGTCACTACCCGCCGCACCGTTCTATTACAACGCGCGTTGGGAATAGGCTATACAATCTTCATTTTTTAAGCAATTTAGACAAATAAGGGCTTATTTTTTGCGAGACGCGATGCACTGTAAAAAAAAAACTTTATTTTAGAGGGTGTTTAGCTTATCAAAGCAATTTTATTAACTTTTTTCGTGTGGAGGAAAATAAAATCATCAATTCTTATTTTGGATTTTTAGCATTTTTTGGGGGGGTGTTCGCTGTAGCATAACAATAATATATTATCTTTATTCTATGGATCACTACGATTACGGTGATACCTCATTTATATAGTTTTATTTTTATTTGTCCAATTTTATTGAAGGAAAACTAGAATAGAAAAAATTGCATTTGTTTTAGTATTGCCATCTTTATAGCGGCATAACTATAGTATTTTTTGGTTGACGGAGCTGGTTGTGAGCTTATTTTTTGCGTGACAAGTTGTTCTTTTCAGTGGTATCATTTTGGCGCTTGTAACTTTTTCGGATCACTTTTTAGAACATTTTTTGTAAAGCAATTTGATAAAGTTTTAATTTTTGGCAAGTTTTTGGGGTTTTTTTTTTACCACGTTCACCTAGAGGGTCCAATTATGATTAGGATTTATTGTACAGATTGTTACGGACGCGGCGATACCAAATAAGTGGGGTTTTTTTGTGATTTAGTGTATTTTATACTTTATTACTTGTGTAAAGGGAAATGTGGTGTTTGGGGGGACTTTCACTTTCTTTTATTATTTATTTTTATTTTTAAAAACCTTTATTTATTGTTTTGACTTTTTTTTACAGTTAATCACATCTAAGCTTGAACAAGTGATCTTTTGATCACTTGTTCAAGCTATTTTACAGGTTACACAGTGCAATACAGATGTATTGCACTGTGTAATGTAAGACACTGAGCATGCTGCGCATGCCCAGTGTCTTACAGCCGGGTCCTGCCAGAAGGCAGGACCCGGCTTCCGGATGAAGATCTCGCAGCCCCGGGCACCGGCAGTCCCGGGGCTGCGATCGGAGCAGCGCCCCCCCCCCCCGGTAAGCGCCGCGGGGGGGTCCGATTCCCCTCACATTACATTTAAATGCCTCTGACACGCCGCGGTCAGCGCGACCGCGGCATGTTAGGGGTTAACACCCGCGATCGGAGAAATCTCCGATCGCGGGTGTTAGAGGCAGGTGTCGGCTATAATATATAGCCGACACCCGCAGCTTCTGGCGCCGGCTCCGTTCAGGAGCCGGCGCCAGAAGCTTGACGTAATAATACTGCATTTTGCGGGAACGCACCTCCCGCCATGCAGTACTATTACGTCAAATGTCGGGAAGGGGTTAAAAAATAAGGTTCTGCCTGGAAGCTGAAAAGTGTCTTAAGTCAGCAAGGAGTAGAAGGGTTGGTCACTTTCCAATAAATCTCTTCCATTAGACTTGTCTCTACATGTATATGTACATGTGTCTTTTCCTCCTTTGATAACTTCAACCCTTCCCTGTTCTCAGCGTTTTTCATATACTCAGCTTCCTCTCTCTTCTCCAGCCCTTCCTCATGGCGTCACCCACTGTCTCTCTTTTCACTGTCTGTCCTCACTGACAGACACAGAGAAGATAGGGGGGAGAAGAATGAGTCATTCATTATTCATTAGTTCTCCGACATGTAACACAGGCAGAACCAAAGTAAGGCTTCATGCTCACAAATGTATGCTGGCCCGAGTGCTGCTCACCCCTTCCCTCTCCATAGAAAGCTGAGATGCCCATGTAATACAGCAAAATGTAGGACATGTCCTATAGTTTGCATGCAATCCACCCGCCTTGAACGCAGTGTGGGGAGACAGCTTGTATTCACTGCACCATGGCCGGGTGCTATTAACGTTTATGGGGGCCTTGATAAGGCTTCTAATTGGGGGTCCGGACCATGGGCCAATTGGCCAATCCCTTTAAGAACATATACTGCAATAGTTACTTTTATCACCTACATTATTTATATATGAGATATATTAAAAAAAGTTATGAAATGCTTATGCTTACACTTTAAAGGGTGCCTGTCACCTACTTAACTCCAACTTAACTAGTAGCACCCTCAGATAGGTTATGATATATTCTTTCTAGGATTCACACTTTTATGTGAAATCTCCCCTATTTACCTTTAACAAAATCATGGGAAAACAGTCATCAAATAAATATTGCAAGAATTATTTATCGTGAATACTTCACCTCAACACCATGTGTGCATGGAGGGGGCCTAATGTGACGCGGCTACCGCAAAAAGAGGCAGGCATGGGGCATTCCCACCCCATGTCTGCATTATTTTGTAAAACCAGTGAACTTTGGCCGCACCGCTTGCTAGATACATCAAGTATGATAAATCTCCTCAATGAGGCCTAGCATTGTTATGCATAAGAGGTTACCAAGGGCCAACTGCACCTGCGTATGGTATAACATTGGGCTTGAGAATCTAATTGCAGTATCTACTATTAGTCAAGGTATCTCTGGTTAGCACATGGAGGGCTATGCGACCATTCAAAGAAATGCCTCTGCACCATTACTGAAACTCGGCCAAAACCAGTCATGCTGGAGGATGTTGCAGGCAGCACTGTTCCGCAGTGTCTCCAGACTATGTCACATATATTACATGTGTGCAGCATGAACCTTTTATTATTATCATCATTTATGTATAAAGCACCAATAACTCCATGGTGCTGTACAATCAATAGGGGTTCACATACATTACGGTAGGACAAGAACAAATGCCGCTACAAATACAAAACTATAGTGATCAGGAAAAAAGTGGAAGAGGACCCTGCCCTTGAGGACTCACAATCTATATGGAAGGGTAGATGGAGGCACAAGGTGAGGGAGCAGAGCAGTGCAGTTATTGTGCATTGTAGGCGGTCCTGAATGTATGGGTTTCCAAGTTACGTTTGTAGGTTTGCAAGGTTGGGGATAGTCTGACACATTTGCTAGATAGTTCCAGAGTATGGGAGATACATGGGAGAAATCTTATCTTGTGAGATGAGCAGATGGTAATAGAGTGAAGTTGAAGGTCCTGTGAGGAATGGAGATTATGCGTGGGGTAGTATTGGCTGGGGGGGTTCAGAGATATATGAAGGTGACAGGTTATGGATGGCTTTGTAATAATGGTTAGTATTTTCACTCTAATTCACTGTTGGTAACCAGTGGAGAGGCTGGCATAGAAGAGAGACAGAGCAGAAGAGAGAAGAAGATAGATGGATTAGCCGGGCAGTAGTGTTCAGGATAGATTAGAGGGGGGTTAGAGAGTTAGCTGGGAGACCACAGAGAAGACTGTTGCAGTAGTCTAAGCAGAAGATGATGATGATGATGACATGGACTAGCAATTTTGTAGACCCTGTCAGACACTCAGGGAGGGTGGTAAGAGGGCCTATGATTGCTATTTGCCAAAGAACATCAAGATTGTCTCATCCGTGAATGGCACCATGTGTTATTCACGGATGAGACCATCTTGGTGTTGTTTGGCAAATGGCAATCATAGGCAAACATTGATATTGTCTGTAATATATATATATATATATATATATATATATATATATATATATATATAGATAGAGAGAGAGATAATTTATGCATCTACTATTATGCTGATCTTTTTGAATTTATATGGAGAACATTCTTGAGGAAATAAGAAATGTGAGTTTTGTACCATGTAAATGAAAGGAAGTCATGTAACATAATCTGCTGTCTACCTGTAAAACTGTAGTGAAAATGCAAATTCCCTTATTATGTCACACTGACAGAGGTAAGAAAATTCAACGCATATGACAAAAATATCACCTTTCTGTACAGTATATAGGTTTCTCGACCTCTTCTTTGTACTACTTGCCTATATACATACAGAGTCTACTGCATTTATGGTAGAATATTTTATCATTTCAGCCATTTAGCATAATAACAATTGCAACTTTTCCTAATTTTCAGCCTCTGAGAGCTATATCTCACTTTTCTCCCTTACATGAATTAAAAGCAGTCTTTTCATCTGCGATCATAGAAGCACCTAGTCAGTTCATCACTCATTTGAAGATTGCTTTGTACTTCATAGGCTACACAGTCTTGACAGCTTCAAGAGACATCATGACATATAGTAGTATTTTGTTCAATCAACAGCATAGCCACCTCCAATTATACCGCAGATGATTGACAAATAGCTACCAAACGGAACTTCTGAATTATGTGACTGTCTACTCTGTGAAGGATATATGTGGCATAAATGACTAGGAATTGTTTTTTTACTAAACCTGACAAGTAACATTCATTAATTATAGGGAAAGTAATAAGAGTGGCTGCATCAGAGAGATTTTACATTGCCATTTTAACAAGCGCTACAAGATATCAAGATAAAAATATTGAAATGCTTCTTTGGAATGTCATTTTTTTCAGCTATGAAAGATATGACTACAGTTGGGTTTCTTTTTACATATTAATCAGAAATGTATCTTTAAGATATGAAACAAATATTGAAAATCGACATTTTATAATAAAATTTGAAAAATTATAATGCCTACTAGGAAACTTAGAGGAGGGTACATGAAGGTGATATTTTACTGGGTTCTCGCCTATTTTCTTTTTCAGACTATAAATATGGGTTTTAAACAGTAAGTGCTGATCAAACTGCTGGGGGCGATATATGATGCAAGGAGTCTCTCCTTCCCCTCTAAACAGTAATGATTACAGTGTTGGCGCTGCTGTTCAACTTGGTAGTAGGGACTTCTTTCATCATATATCGCTATGATGCAAAGAATCCTGCCCCGGGAAATGTGGGTTTTGCATGATCCTTGATTCACCGACCAAGGCCTCTAAGGCAAGTAAATATTGTTTATATTGTTTATTTTGAAAGAATATTTACCTAGCTGTAGCAGAAATCCACATCTAATTGATCATCGTATGGATTTGCCATTGTTTGCTCATGTGACTTTTGACAAGTCCAAGGCTGCACTGATAGCAATGCAGGTCACCATCAGTAACCATGAGATGTGAATTCGGCCAAAGATGCAAATACTTGTGAAAATTCTCCCCTTTGAGCAACATTTTTTATGTCCCATTTTATTTACCTGATAGAACATGATGCATGCTATATATACAGTACAGACCAAAAGTTTGGGCACACCTTCTCATTCAAAGAGTTTTATGTATTTTCATGATTATAAAAAGTTGTAGATTCACACTGAAGGCATCAAAACTAAATCACTAAAAATTAACACATATGGAATTATATACTTAACAAAAAGTATGAAACAATTGAAAATATGTCTTATATTCTATGTCCTTCAAAGTAGCCACCTTTTGCTTTGATTACTGCTTTGCAAGCTCTTGGCATTCTCTTGATGAGCTTCAAGAGGTAGTCACCTGAAAAAGTTTTCACATCACAGGTGTGCCCTGTCAAGCTTAATTAGTGGGATTTATTGGGACCATCAGTTGTGTTGTATTATGACTAGAAAAAAGCAGCAAAGTAAAGAAAAATGAGTGGCCATCATTACTTTAAGAAATGAAGGTCAGTCAGTCCAAGTGTTCCCAAGTGCAGTTGCAAAACCCATCAAGCACTACAAAGCAATTGACTCACATGAGGACCGCCCCAGGAAAAGAAGACCAAGAGTCACCTCTGCTGCAGACTTCATCCGAGTCTCCAGCCTCAGAAATCGAGGTTAACAGCAGCTCAGATTAGAGATCAGGTCAATTCCACACAGACTTCTAGCAGCAGACACATCTCTACAACAACTGTTAAGAGGAGACTGTGTGCAGCAGCCTTCATGGTAAAATTGCTGCAAAAAAAACACTGCTAAGGACGGGCAACAGGCAGAAGAGACTTGTTTGGGCTAAAGAACACAAGGAATGGGCATTGGACCAGTGGAATCTGTGCTTTGGTCTGATGAGTCCAAATTTGAGATCTTTGGTTCCAACCCGCATGTCTTTATGTGACGCAGAAAAAGTGAATGAATGCCCACTGTGAAGCAAGAAGGAGGCTGTGTGATGGTGTTGGGGTGCTTTGATGGTTACATTGTTGGGATGAATGTATACTGAACCAGCATGGTTACCACATCATCTTGCACACTTCCACACTTCCACAGCCAGACACACTTCCTGGCTGTGCAAGAGCTATTTCAGAAGCAGAGTGATGGGATGCTGCACCAGATGACCTGGCCTCCACAGTCACCAGACCTGAACCCAATCAAGCTGGTTTGGGGTGAGCTGGACCGCAGAGGGAAGGCAAAAGGGCCAACAACTTGTTCAAGACTGTTGGAAGACCATTTCAGGTGACTACCTCTTGAAGCTCATTAATAGAATGCCAAGAGTGTGCAAAGCAGTAATCAAATCAAAATGTGGCTACTTTCAACAACCTAGAATATAAGACATATTTTCAGTTTTTTCACACCTTTTTGTTAAGTATACAGTCCCGCATGTGTTAATTCATAGTTTTAATACCTTCAGTGTGAATCTACAACTTTTATAGTCCTGAAAATACAGAAAACTCTTTGAATGAGAAGGTGTATCCAAATTTGTATTCTGTACTACACCTATATTTCACAGTGGCTGATGATATATTTGTTGCAGTATTAGTCTATTATAACTTTGAACCATCTATAAGCTCATTTTATTCCTGCAGATTATGTTAAAAATTTAGCAAATTGCATTAAAAGTAGATCTACAGCCACCTTACCCAAGTCACAAAACTTTCTAAAACATTTCATATGTGTAGTAGAAAACATGTTATAATTTAAAGTGATCACAAATCTGTGAAGCCATCATTCAATAAGTGCTATAGTGCATGGTGTTGTTATACAGCCCCCATGGTTTTCCTTTTCACGCAAAAATAATTAAAAATGACTGCTCCTCTACATCGGTCGCTCTGCTCCAGTTTAAGAACAGATTTTTTAGTCTAAGTTATTATTACCTGCTCCCAAAATTTTTCTGTATTTGTTTAGTTACAAGAAATATATATATATCAGATGTGTGCATTCTCTTAGACACTTTAACACTGGCTGAATGTGTTAATGAAAGCATTTAAGGTTCCCAATTTATTGGGTTGACGGTCAGTAGTTTACAGTCCAGGCTTTTTCCCCATTCAGAAGACCTTTTTGGTCCGTAGGTTTAGATGAGTTTTGTTCCGGAGGTTTCTCAGGTTCAAGAACCAAAGACTGCATTTCAGTCAAGTACTTTTTTGTTAACTTGCAAATGTATTTAATACATTATGATTTACTTAAGTGATATATGCTTCATAGCTACATTTTAAATCAAGGGTGGAAAATGTACTAGATGATTATTGTCATGACAGTGCAGAGCCTGTGCCGCTACTGGAACTGAGGATAGGAATATTAAAACGATCAGCTACAGATGAGAGATTTTCTAGCTTTATTTCAATAATGTTCCCTATTAATACTAATTACACACTGCCCATTTAAAGTCCACGAGTAAGCTCAGAGGCGGAGAAAGAGGAGAGGAAATGATCACAAATCTGTGAAGCCATCAATGAATAAGTGCTTGAGTTAATATACTGAACTAAAATAGCTGCTACAAGTTTTACTCAATTATCGTTTAGGTTTTTTAGTAGGGAACTTCATCCTACAGTACATATCAAAATTAAAATATAGAGCATTAGTTAAGAATAAAAAAGAAAAAATAATAATTACATTACTCTACTGGCAGCTCATGTTTCAGCGCTTTATAGAGGTATATTAGTCAGTAGCAGACTCCCTGCCAGCACCGTCCAGCTAGTCCAGGAGCCTCCAATGCCTCTAGATTCATCGCCCCCTCACTTATTCCCTTCCCGCCGCCTCTCCCCTGCCCAATCCTTATGCTTACATCTGCTGGTCACTGGCCACTGGAGCTCCCCCACCAATCCCACACCCTATCCCGAGACTCGCTGGACAGTGCTGGCAGGGAGCCAGGTATTGTCTAATGTACTTCTATAAAGAACTGAAATCATTCGGAATGCTGACATAGGTCTTTTTAACCCCTTCCCGCCACGGCCCTTTTTCGATTTTGCGTTTTTCATTTTTCACTCCCCACATTCAAAAATCTGTAACTTTTTTATTTTTCCATGTACAGAGCTGTGTGATGGCTTATTTTCTGCATAACAAATTAAACTTCAAAATGGTGGTATTTAATATTCCATGCCGTGTACCGGGAAGCGGGAAAAAAATTCCAAATGCAGTGAAATTGGTAAAAAAAACGCATTTGTGCCGTATTCTTGTGGGCTTGGATTTTACGAATTTCACTGTGCACCCCAAATGACATGTCTACTTTAATCTTTGGGTCGGTACGATTACGGGGATACCAATTTTGTATAGGTTTTATAATGTTTTCATACATTTAAAAAAATTAAAACCTCCTGTACAAAATTTTTTTGAGGGATTTTGCAATCTTCTGGCGCTAATAACTTTTTCATACTTTGGTGTATGGAGCTGTGGGTGGTGTCATTTTTTGCATGTTTTGATGACGTTTACAATGTTATCATTTTTAGGACTGTACGACCTTTTGATCACTTTTTATAGAAATTAAATTTTTTTTTTAAATGGCAAAAAAGTGCCATTTTCGACTTTGGGCGCGATTTTCCGTTACGGGGTTAAACGCAGTGAAAAAACGCTATTATATTTTGATAGATCGGGCATTTTCGGACGCGCCAATACCTAATGTGTTTATGATTTTTACTGTTTATTTATATTTATATCAATTCTAGGGAAAGGGGGGTGATTTGAATTTTTAGGTTTTTTTATTATAATTTTTTTATTTTAACTTTTTTTTTAATTTTAATTTTTACTATTTTTCAGACTCCCCAGGGTACTTTAACCCTGGGGTGTCTGTACGATCCTATCATATACTGCCATACTACAGTATGGCAGTATATGGGGATTTTACTACTCATACATTACCATGTGCTGACAGCACATGGTAATGAATGGGCTAACCCGAAGTAGCTTCGGGTCTTCTTGAGACCCGAAGCTACCATGGCGACGGATCGCCGCTCCCTGATGACGTCACGGGGAGCGACGATCCACAGAAAGATGGCGGCGCAACATGTCGGTAAGGGGTTAAACTCATCATTACAGAGGCTATTGGAACCTGTCAGTAGTTAAAAATAGCATTCCTGTGAAAGGTTCCCTTTAGAACCTAAGGCTTCTAGAGCGAATGGAGGATGTGTCCCTTCTGCATACTTTCAATCTGCACTTTCAGGACCTTTGGATGACCTTCAAAGATCCTGAAATGGCTCTTTTGTACACATGTATTGAGAGGTCCTTCTCAATATAAAATTTGGTGGGTGGTTTGGGTGGCCATGGGCCCCTAGAAGGCTTGGGCACTGGCTACCGCCCAGACTGCCTGTATTTTAATCAATTACTAGTGATTACAACATGATACAGATAAGTTTTACCCATTTAATTAGCAATTTTAATCTTTATTAATTTTAGTTTTTTTGCTTCATTTGTTTCTATCCCTGTAGCAGACCCTCACTCTAAGACCATACTGGTGGTGCAATATAAGGCTACTGGTGGTGCATAATGTGGTGCTGTTGAGCATATCAACCCCTGTTTTAGCACACATGCAAAATATTATCCCTTCCTTTACTAGAACCCTTATAGCACACACTACTGAATTATGCCTGGTATTGCGACTTTTCCTTTTAACTGCAGTAGAATTCCATTTCCAGTCCCTTGTATTCATGAATTGTAAAGCTAAACAGTTGTTTTAGAGTGTGATCCAGCCGATAGAACCTGGCTTCTATTACATCAGACAGCACCCCGACTACACATTTGTAATTAAGGGCGGGCTAGACCATGGGTGGAATTTATCATATGCCAGCTTCAGTAGTAATGTGTTACAGAAATATAAAACTGTCTTTTTCAAGGAGTAAGAAAGGAATGGCACTCACCAAAAATTCTCAATTGCTTTTTCCAAGGCTTTATTATAACATACTCACACAGATGGACATTATTAAGAAGTGATGGCTGTTTTGCGCTATCAAGTGCTTCTTCCGCCTTCAGTCCACTAAGAAGCGTGGACGTTTTGCGTCATCAAACGTTATATAACGGCTTAATAGCGCAAAAAATGTCTGTCGCTTCTTAGTGATGTCCATTCCGTTCTTACTCCTTGAAGAAGATGCTTGTCTATTGAAAATTAAAGTGAAGTTTCTGTGAGGGGGTCAAACGTCAGTAGTGTAAGTATAACATTCAGGTCAAAAACTTGACACATTGACAAAGAAAAACCCTGTGTATGTAGGTACCTAAAATGTACAATGAATACAGAATAGATACCTTGTTACCTATGCTTATGTAATCTTTCTGTGATTACTGTATTTGTAAGGCCTGGGGGAATAGCAGTATTTAGACACCCTTGCAGTTTTATTGTTAGACTTCTGGATTGCACTGTATTGATACGTATTCTACACTGTAAGAAAAAAGTGTCCTGTGAGTGTAACATCAATAAAATAGATTTTCATATGACAACAACATACATCATGAATCTTTATTAAGTACAATAACAGAGGTTGGGGTATCCTTCAATTTTTACTAGTACATGGATGGTTAGTTTCTGTAGAATTTTTAAAGTCGATTTACCTTAAAAGGAATCCGTCATCACAATTTACTAACTGGTATGTTATAAGGGCTATGCCCACACATGTCTCCCATACCTTTGTTTTTACTGTCCAGTTACTACTTTCATGCCAAAACTTCATTTTAGAGATATGCCATTTAGGCTGAAGTGCTTTGGTAGAGCACCTCAAGTCTACACATCTCAATGGACCGTGGAGTGATTAACTGAGGGGGGTAGAATGAGAGAATGCACTAGGTAGTAAAAGTGTAGGCTGGAGTGTTGTAAATGCTATTTCTAAAGTTAATTTTAAACAAAGGCATGGGTGGCATGTTTGGGCATAAATGGTGTAGTTCTGTTCTTCTCTTTAAATGACAAAATCTTTGGAACAGCTTTGATTCTCATGATATTTTTCAAATTTTACTTTGTTTTTTTTCATGACGTGAATTTTTAACTCAACAGTATAATTTTATTAATTAAATCTTTCTTAAAAATTAGATTTTTTACCTTTTTTCCATTAAATGTTTAATTTAAGCCATAAAATTGAATACACATTTACCAAAATATGTAACAAATGTCAATCTGTCACCCTTCCCCAGGTTAAGCTTCAGATGCAAGGTACAGATGCACATACTTCTCCATTCAGCTGATTGGGCTTACAGGCATTTAAAGTTTGCCTTCCCCAGACTAGCGCCTTCTGAACCGTGGAACCTATTAAAACAGTTATAGCAGAATTTCCCTTTTATCATAACATCAGAATTGTATTTCTAGGTGAAACAGAACCTCAGATTTTTACTATTAAAAGACATCTACCACTAGGATGAAAGACTGTATGCAAATGAGCCTCACAGTGTTTCTAGGTGCCATGAACACTTGTATATCCTTTATGAACTATTTGAACTGGGAATATTCAATTATGATTTATATAGCCCAGTTGTGAAGGATTTAGTATCACTGAGGCCAGCATATTATGTGAATGCAGTTGTCGATTTTTTTTCTGGAAGAGATGTTTTGTAGGTACACTCACTGTGTTACTATAAAATGTTTGAAGCATACCCCCAAAGTTATAATGATTTTACCAAACTGTCATATGTGATTCCCCCTTAAAAAGAAATTGAGCAATGCCCTTATTGTGCTACTCGAATTTTCTTTCCAAAGTTATGGCATTTTTTGTTTTGACATTGTTTGACAAAAATCTTTCTCACTAGTGGTGAAGTAGGCGGACATAAACCTCTTCGTATACCTGCCATGAATTAAGTCAAATTCACTCTGCCCACAGTTCCCATGATTCCCTGTGTTCTCTCATTAAGAAATTTAGGATCAAATACAGTGAGATTCCTACAAGTAAATACATTGAACATTGCATAGTGTACGTACAGGATGTATATGGTGACCAGCCTGGAGAAGCATAAAACATGTAATACCTGGTTGAAATCATAAGTAAAACAGTTACATGAAGTGTATAGTCTGTACTGTGTGAGGACTAAGGGATAATAGCTTTTCTGCACTGTGCAGAAAGTGCTGAGTACAAGGTGGGGGAGGGGAGACATAAAAGGTTCTGTAGTATCACAGACTGGGATACAGAAAGTGAAAGGAAACAGGGAAACACACATGTACGTCACATCTGTATGTCACATGACCTCCCCCTTCTTTCTCCTCTGTGAGCAGGGAGCAGCAGCCCTCCCACCCTTTTTCACTTCTCATCTTGTTAACAAATGTACGGGTCATAAGAGTAACCAGAAATCGCAGGAGACCCAGCTAGTATAGAGCCAGGCTAAGCTAAAGATGAGAAACTGCTGGCTATAGGTAACAAAGATAATAGGCAAAATTGTTCTACATCCCAAGAGCTATTGATTTGTGAAAAAAATGTTACAGTTGTGCTTTAATATTCTCCTATATTTCAGGTGAGAAACCATTCAAATGTGATGAATGCAATTTCGCCTCTACGACTCAGTCCCATCTAACACGCCACAAACGAGTCCACACAGGGGAGAAGCCATACATGTGTCCATGGTGTGATTACAGGTAAATGAAGGGATATTTAGAGAATAGATTGTTATTTCTGATTTTCCAGATGGTTTTAGAGACATTAAGCCAGGCCACTGTTGCTAGAATTTCTTCTTGTGTGAAAGACCAAACTTTTATTAATCTGTCAAATTCAGGTGCTTTATAACATGGTACAAAGCTCTTTTGTGAATTATAGATGCCTTTCATCAGCAAATGTTCTTAGGAAATGATAAGCATATAAGGATAAGCATACCCAGAATGCAAATAATAAGGCACACAAAACATTACTTAAGATACTTAGTGTACCTTTTTTTTTCAAATGACTTTGCATTGTAAACCATAATGGGTGTGTCCATGAGTAATTGAATGTATTAGGTACTGTTGTAAGTGTTGTATCCTTGCAACCCATTTAGCCCTCTGTATACTCAATCTCTATCTATTTTCCATGAGCTTTAGATCTATAATCTGAAGATACTAGCTGCTTATAGGTCTCCCGTATATAACACACAGAGAAGATCTCTAATATGCATAGGAGGAGCAAGGAGGACATTCTATAGCAGTAAAACTGTTGCTGCGAATCCAGCCCTGGCAAAAGTTACTGAAACCACTTTTTCTTGCCAACTGCACACCTTTCATTTTTTTCTGTTTGCTGCTTCACCCCCCTCGCCCCTTCCCTCTTTCATAGACTTCATAGAAGATGTGAGAGCCACTGCCAGAGGTGAGTATAGGATTTTTTATTTTTGTTTAAATGGCAGTAAAAAGATTGTGGTGGCCGGGGGCCCTCATATATATGCATAGGAAATAATTAATTATGAGGGGTAGCATACAAAATAATTCATGTTGGAGGGGCAGCATATGAAATAATGGTGGGGGGGGCATATGAAATAATGGGGGGGGCATATGAAATAATGGGGGGGCATATTTAATAATTAATTGACCCATTTAATTCATTGGGCCAATATATAAAAGAGTTCACTAGGGGTGCAGAATATTTAATAATTACACTGGGCCCCCCTCAATTATTACGGATGCGATCACATGTGCCACTATTTATTTTTAAACTTTAGTCTATTTCATGGCCCAATGCGGTGCTATCGTCCAAATCAACTTAGAAGTCAAGGAGGTGGAGAGTTTGACACTGAAGTCAAGCTTTCCTCACTTCCATATGACTTCTCAACATACTGGTTAATTAGGTCAATTTCCAGAACTGGCCCTACTGTTTTTACAATAAGCCAGAGGTCACAGTGCCTGCTCCACACAGTAGCCAGGGGTCACAGTGCCTGCTCCACACAGTAGCCAGGGGCCACAGTGCCTGCCCCACACAGTAGCCAGGAGTCGCAATGCCTGTCCCATAGTAGCCAGTGGCCTCACAGTCTTTTCGGAAGCCCACTCTTTATTTTGCCCCCTTTCTAGTAGCTCCATCCTTACAAGGACAAGTCGCATTATAAGGATGCAGTGGAAGTGGAAAAAGCAAACGCACTGTCCCTGTTTTCCAAAAGCAGCCGTCTGCATTCCTCTTCTCCTCTTTGCAGCATGATGTTATCATGTCTGATGTCTTCAGAGCCGTATATTAACCTCACACAAAGGAGGACAAGAGGACCGCTGTTGAAGCTTTGGGGGAGCTGGAAAAGGTGAGTATCAGACTACCGATGGGGAGCCAGGCTGCATAACACAAGGCTGCAATCAGGATTTGGACTGCATGCCTTGTGTTTGACCCTTGTGGTCTAGTAAATACTCAACTTTTTTTTTATCTACTCTACTTTTAGATGATTGTAATATAAATTTCATGGATTTCTTTTAAAAATTGTTAGAGTTGTTTTAAATGAGAATGGCTATACTATGGCATTGGTGAATTTCCTGTAAATGTCTTCATTGAGTGTTTCAGAACATGCAGGAGAACCCTTTACTGTACCTCCTATAATAACATGGAACCCTTTATACAGTATTCATACATTGTATAGTGTACAGTACTTTCAGCACAGTAGGTAGGCCTTTTAAATATCCTCCAATGTGTCTGAAAAGCCATGTTCTACTGTAGGGATCCACACCTAGCGTTCTTACTCACTTTGCAAAGTTTCCTTGCTGAAATTATTTGTATTTTTTTCAGTATCAGGCATTTAAAACACAGATTTCACAATACATATAAAAGTGTCTGTCGATTACTCAGAATTTAATCAGCTGATATTATTTTTATTTCCTGCCTGTAAAATCTTGACTTTGTTAACAAACCATCTTGTGTTGTCCTTTTATATTATCCATGCTTCAGGTTTGTGTGTTCATGTTGGCGTATAAAAAACCTTATTCAATTTGCATATAAATATTTATGACATTTCATCCATTCAGGATATGTATATAAAGTATGTGGGCTTACTTTACAACTGCCTGTAGCCTTTTTCCTTACACTTGACTGCAATCATAAATATCCTGCACATTAAAAATCATGATCATCCACCAAATCATTTATTACTGTTCAGAGAAGACCTAAGTGATATGATCACAGTCTGATTGGTTGAATCACAATCTCTAAGAACGCTGGCCTTTTCAGCACACTAGGCAGAATTTCTAAATTAAGACTATTATGTGAATGTTATATCACAATCCAATTCAATAGGATTATACTCTTAAAGGGAAAACCGTTTTTTATGGGGGAGAAAATGAAATAAAATGTAGTACAAATACTGAATAAAAAAATAAATGTCTTTCTAGGCTGGTATCTAAGGGTTTCTCTAGTTATTTTGTACACTTAAATGGCAGATTCTATATAAAGCTTTTACTGCTTCTAAAACCAATATTAAATTTTTTTACCTGTCTTGGCCTTTTCATGTCCAGATATATGTTTTAACAGTTAAGACACTTTTCTAAAAACAAGATAATTTTGTAATAAATAATTACATACTGATTAACTATTATACAAAAGGGAACCTTGCATGGTGAGCTGTATCTTGCCGACATGTGCAGTAAGAGCCTCGTCTACAGCGAGATATAGCTCACTGCACAAGCGCCACCAAAGCTTGCAAAGGAGATCTGACGTCACAGATGGGTTGGAATTTGGCAAGTGGGCTGATGTGATCCAGGAGAACTTCTGGATCAGAGCATACAGTTATGTGCATGAGCCCTTATGTTCACACTTTGTTTTTGGATATGGTTAAGTGTGTACACCAGTAATGCTCCCGACATACATGCTGGACTTGTCCACAGATATATACTGTCTGCCTACCTTTTAGCCTCTCCCTTCTCACTATACGTTGCATACAGCAGGAAACGATGGATGGAAAAGTAGACTCTGCTTTTTAAGTCCTGCTGCCTCATGTTAAACAAAGTATATGTTCAGCGTAGATCATAAAAGACAATGGGTGACAGATGCCTCTGTGTGGCATACATCCCATCCATTCCACTAAATGTAGAGCTTGGATGTCCCCTCAGTGATGTAACTTTCCATATAAAAACAGAGAAGTCACTAGGGAGACTCCCTGATTGGCAGAAGCACATCACTACACGCCACCAATGTTCTCTCAACCTTTTGCTGGACAGGAGAATGTATAGCACTGTATAAGCATACATTGTAGATATATAGAGCTGCTTTGGAGCTTTTTATTGTATGTCGGGAATCCTCCTGACATACAGTTACATTGAAGGATTAAAACAAAGTGTGAATAGTCTTACTCAGCCAAGGCAGCTATTAAATAGGATAATAGGCCATGTCACAATTCATGTTGTTTTGAGAAATTTTGCTTAGCCGGTATGGCATAGTCATGAATACATTCCACAAAGATATAAAGAAGAATCCTTGTGCGCTGTGTCTGTGCCTGTGCATGTTCACCCAGTGGTCTTGAGGTATGGTAACTTATTTGTTTATTGGTATGGTAACTTATTTGTTCAGGATTATTTCCAAAAAACATGGCACACCTGTACAAATCTTGTCTGTGGTATCGCAGATGAGCCCGATTTGGTGCAATCGAGCTGAGCTGAAGAACCGGTTAAAGCCCATGGACTACTGTGGTGCTGTTTTAAGAAATAAAGAAGTCACTTTTTTCTTATCCTGGAGAACCCCTTTGAAAAGTGTGTGATTTGAGTAAGTGTGACACATTGGGGCAGTTTTACTTACCCGGTCCATTCGCGATCCAGCGGCGCGTTCTCTGCGCTGGATTCGGGTCCGGACGGGATTTGTTAATGTAGTTCCCCCGCCGTCCACCAGGTGGCGCTGCTGAGCTGAAGAGCATCGGAACGCACTGGAATACACCGAGCCGGGCCGAGTGAAGGTAAGTGCAATTTTCGCAACACAGTTTTTCCCAATCCTTCGGGTTTTCGTTTGGCCATGCCCTCCGATTTCCGTCATGTGCATGCCGGCGCCGATGCGCCACAATCCAATCGCGTGCGCCAAATATCTAGTTGTGTCCATCAATGTTGACATATGTCTTATGCTGGGTGCCAGTTGTAGAAAGGCAGTGACATAACCCAACATTGTCTGACCTTGTATTTCATTACATGGTTTAAATCGTAGTGTACTTGAGAAGAGTAGTTGTGGTTTCTTCGTACTTAAGGTTGTTTTAAGGATGCTCTTTCACTTTGCTATATATTTTTTATGCAAGCATGGGAGGGTCTGCAGCATAAACATTTTTAATGGAATTTTTACCTACTTGCAGCCTTTTTGCTGCCTAATGCGAACATTAAAAATGCTCCAACCCCGCGCCAAAGGATGCTACCTCACAAAGTAGTCAGTCAATGACACAGACATCTAGTATCTAGTACCTTACAGGTGATGATTTGCTCCATCAGGAAAAGGACTTGTTTCCAATTTATCCCATCCATGGTTTATCTCTACTGAATTCACAGTCAAATCTGTTCAGCTTCATGCAGCACGACTCCACACGGTGCCCCTAATAAACCAGTCACTTATAGTAAAATGGATTGTTTTCCTGAATATATATATTATTTATATACTCCTAATTAATATATATACTCCTTAATTCTCCTAATTTATTTATAACAGCCACTCCATATAAGGCCACCCAGTTTAATCAAAATCCAGCTGCTCTATACTGATCCCCATAGACAGCAAACATAGCCACGCCACACCCAGTAGAACCCACTACACACAGCCTTCCCTTGCATAGACCGCCCCTCCAAGTAATAAACACCCACCCCAGTAATACACAGCCCCCATTGTGCGCAGCCCCTTTAGTATATGCAGCCCCCCCCCCCCAGTTTGCACAGACTCCACCAGTATGCACAGCCTTAGCCAGTATGCTAACCCACCCCCCAGTATGCACAGCCTCCCCAGTATACTTCAAGATTGTCCCCAGAAATAAAAATAATCAGCTACTTGCCTCCAGTCATGCTCTTACGCAGCTGCCACCCCATCTCTTCTCCCACCGAATACTGTGCAGGGAAGCAGGCGGTGTGATGTCCTCACATACCGCCTGGGTCCTTCAGAGCAATGGAGCGGCATAGCCAAACAGGCTTTTGCGGCCCTGTATATTAATAGCATCTGTGTTCTTAGATAAACAGGTGCAATTCATTTCATGGTGGGTGATTTTGGTGGCAGTGGGTGCCCGAATCGTCCACATTACATTCACCCAGGTTGTCGCCCTATTGGGGCTCAGACATCTGCCGCCTGAAGCAAAATTCTCATCTGACCTCATGGCAGCTGCGGCCCTGCCTACTTGTAAATGTATATAAAAACATATTATGGAAAATTACCATTGACTGGTCTTATAGATCTGGGTCCACTGACAAAGCCACGAGGCACGGGTGATATGTGTGGGGCAACAGCCTCTCCCTATAGCACACATGGTGGTAATATTGACTGGTTTATTTATATCTTAATATATCTGTATGGCATTGTATACCTGTTGCCAGTGTGTATTTTTCCACCCTGACCTGGACAATAGCAGGTCCTGTATTCTCCGGTGGTCTGGATCTATATGCACATTTGTATGTTTTTTGTGCTTTTTTAGTGTTTTTAGCGCATTAAAAAATAAATACATTTATACATGTTTTATTATTAAAAATGTATGATTGTTGGCCTGCTTCATAACACCAGATCTTGTCAGTTGATGGTCATTATACCTGCTGGTGTTAGGCCTTAAATTTCTGATAAAGACACTTGTTATTATGCATTGTAATATTATGGGAAATTGGAACCGTGAATTAAGCCGTGATTAAGCCGTTCTTAATCATGGTGACCATGATTAAGAACGGCTTGACCATTCAAAAAGCGTTGGATTGAAGGGGAATAATGAAACCTTACTGTGGATGTTCGATCTTGACGAAATAAAGTCTAAAGTTTCATTGGAACTTGGATGGATTATTGAAAGTTTTTTTTTCATTTTTGTTCAACCCTTCAAATTAAACGTTACAATCTGCACTTGAATTCTGTTGTAGAGGTTTCATTTCAAATCCAATGTGGTGGCATTCGAAAATTGTGTCACTGTCCAAATATTTCTGGCCCTAACTGTACATGAGGCCTTGTGCTATCCTTTAAACAATTTTCATGAAGTCATAGCTGGGAAAAAATATTTTGGTTAAATCTTGTCATTTAATATAAGGTAATTATCCAGATGATGTCCCTTTCACTATAAGATCCCTGGTTTTCATAAGCTCTCATACTCTTCTACTATAGAGAAGGCTTTTCTAACTCTGGGCAAAGTTTGGCCATACAGGTGGAAATAATGTTCAAATGATTGAATGTGACGACGTAAAGATCTTCCTGTTTTTACATGCATGTTTCTCATGTATGAAAGCACAATCACACTAACATGACGAGTGAGTCAGTGTTGTAAAAGTAAAACTAATTTTGCCTTCACTCACATGAGCTATAGTAGGAGGAAGCTTTATTGTCCCTGGGAAGGTGATAAGGCAGAGTAATTGTATATTATACTGTCCTGGAACATCTGCCTGAAGACTGTTGGAGCAATTCATCTATCATGGACCGTACAACATTTTTTGTCTTTCTACTTTAACCCATCCCCACTGCTGGCCTGCATGAAGGTTTTGATAGGGACTGTGCCTGGGCTGGGGCTCACATTAATCAGTCCCCTTGTTCAACACTCCAGCTGACATAATTACAACCTGCGCACAGCAGTTATTCAAGTCGAGTCCTTGTCACTCGTGCTACGAAACTACACAGCTCAGATCCCCAAGGAGATTGCCTTATCACACTGAACAAGGGCTCACAGGAGTTGAAGAGAATAGAAATGGGAAAATGTCTTCTGGGAGTACTATATATTCCTTTTAAATAAGACATTTGAGAGACTTACAGGGGACAAAGAAGAGCTGAGCAAGGCCCAAAAAAGAATAATATCATATTCCTCTTAAAGGGTTCAGTTGGGGAATTTGTGTGATACAAAATAGTCCTTTTAATAAACAGTTAATTTGCAGGTATATTGGAAAATATCTAATTGCTACAAACAATGGCCTGTGTTTTTTCAGCTTTTTTCATTGTATAAGAGAAGTTTTGGGTGATTGTTCCTGTGGATCTTAAAGAAACATATGGTTTCTTACACTCCGACCCAGTTCTGGGTTTAAGATGGCAGCTTAAATAAAACACAAACAAAAGTAACTCATCACTTCATCACATACACTACTGTACAAATGTTATCACAATCCAATGTTTTATTCTGACTGTCATATCCATCAACTTATTGGTGATGACTTCTAAACTGCTGCTATGCTCCAACATTCCCTGTACATGATGGTGATGCAGAAGTGTTGGCTCTTTCTTGGCTTATGGACCAACTGTACTGCTGCAGCTTCTATTGCTATATCACCTAATATGTCTCTCATTCATATCTGCAAACATAAGTGACGTGTTGTGTTATATGTTACAATTGACATTAATACACTGGTAAAGTAGATAATATTATCAATATAAAAGAACTAGGTGCACACTTAATGTATAGGTTTAAGAACCATATTTTTTAGACTATAAGGCGCACAGAAAATCCTTTGATTTTCTCAGAAATCAAAGGTGCGCCTTATATTCCAGTGCGCCTTATATATGAACCGTACTTACAGACAAGAGCTGCCTTGAACTGTGCACAGGTCTGCCATCTGCTGGTCATTCATCCTTATAATCGGGTGCACCTTATAATCCGGTGTGCCTTATATATGAACTTAGACATTTTAGCAGGCATTTATTGATGGTGCGCCTTATAATTTTGTGTGCCTTATAGTCCGAAAAATACTGTATAGGTTTTCCTAGGAAACAGGATCTATCAATAGTACAAGTGATGGCAAACCTTTTAAGAGACAGAGTACCCAAACTGCAAACCAAAGCCAACGTATCTATCGTGAGTTGCCAACACAGCAATTTAGCCCAATAATTCCACAATACCACCATAAAAGAGACAAATAATACTGCAACATCATCACGCCACAATCACAACATCATACTGGTAATAAAGACCACTATAGAAAGGCCAATGTTACAAAAAATACTCGGAGCAAATATAGTGATGAATACCGTAGTACTGCCATTCAGTGATATATATTACCGTCTAATACTGATTAACATTACCCCAATACAGTGACAGCAGTCCTGAGTAGAGGCAAGGACTGGGGACTATAAGTCAGCCAGCTCATGGACCAAATATTGCCATCTTACCCCCTTTTTTCTTTTTGCATTTCCATTTTTCACTCTCCACCTTCAAAAATCTATAACCTTTTTATTTTTCAAATTAAAGAGCTGTGGTAATGTGCTTGTTTTCTGCACATGCAGTGAAATTTGTGAAAAAAACCTATTGTACCATTTTCTTGTGGGCTTGGTTTTTACGGCTTTTACTGTGCACCCCAAATGACACATCTCTTTTATTGTTTGGGTCGGTGCAATCATGGGGATACTAAATTTATAGAGGTTTTATAATGTTTTCATACAAAAAGCAAAAATTAAAACCCTCCACTACACAACATAAATCTTCATTTTGCCATCTACTGGCGCCAATAACTCATACTTCAGTGTACCGAGCTGTTTGTGGTGTCATTTTTTGCAGGATAAGATGATGTTTTCAGTGCTACCATTTTGAGGAGTGTAGCACCTTTTGATCAGTTTTATTACATTTTTTATATGTTGCAAAATGGCAAAAGAGGCATTTTTTCAACTTTGAGCACTATTTTCCGTTACAGGGTTAAACGCAGGGAATAACCTTTATTATATTTTGATAGATCAGACATTTTGGGACACAGGGATACCTAACAGTTTATGATTTATATTTGTATCAGTTTTAGTGAAAGGGGGTGATTAGCATTTTTATGTTTTTATTTTATTTTTTTTAACTTTTTAGTTAATTTTTTTTTTTACTATTTTTCAGACCCCTAGCACTGATCGTGAGTGTTCACGATATGCAGCCGACACCTATTGTGGAGAGGGCTCAGCCTGTGAGCCCTCCCCATACACCTGCAGCCAACGTGTATGGGCCAATACGACACATACGTGGGTAAGGGGTTAAAAACTCCTAACCCACGATTTTATGTCTTAAATACAAAGAAGGGGCATCATGAGGAATTCGGGAATCCAGTTGACAGGATGTCTACAGGGCAAAGTGTTAGTTACGGGGTGGATGGTGTGGGCACTGACCAGAAAAGATAAACAGGTGGATTTGGGATCACCCATGTGACAGCTTTCCATGGCCACATATATACTTACCTCTGTCCGCAGCTCTCATCACCTGCATGAGGCAGCAAGTGAAGGTGCTTGCAGCTGTCATATGGGACACTAAACCACAGGTGTTTATAGTTGGTTTAGTGTCACAAAGCCACCTGACAGGTCCTCTTTAAGTATTCACAGCTCTAACACTAAACTGCTGAAACACACACAGCAGCTCCTGACCTGAGCTTATGTTTGTTCTCTGCTGCTTTAGGCTCCGTTTTGTGAACTCTCTCACTCCTTGTTCTGTCTCTCTGGCTGTAGAGGAGGAGGGAGTAGAGGGGCGGGCACTGATCTGCTGCCTCACTAAAGTAAAACTAGGTTCAGACAGTAAGGAGACATTGCCAATTAAGGCCACCTTAAAGGCGTGTGGAGACTTAAAGCCTTAGATGCTCCACTAGGGAATTCGGTGAAGAATGCAAATAAGTTTTCCAAGGTGTTAAATGGAAAACAATACCTCCTTTTGCTATCTTGAAAGGCAGCCCCCTTAACATCAAGTATGACCTACAAGAAGTCTAAAAACATGATGATTAAGTCAAACCAGTATATCTATTCCATAAGGAACAGACTCCCAACTGTAGACAGCTGAGAGCAGAGTAGTTCAGAATAAGGCTGCAATGGGACAGATCACTGGAGCTCTCGGCATTTCACACCATTTCCTACCTGGCTGGAGCTCCAATGATAAACTTTGACAAATCCCTTGTAAACTATTAACTTGGTCTGATTTCATAGTGACATGTCCCTAGAATCAGAGAGACATTCACAGACATCTTCATATAAAATTAAGTTTTCTATCTCACCACTGAACTGTACAACATCCGTATTGTTCAGAATTTTTCCAAGTAAACAGGCCTTACTTTAGTCAGATTTCACGGACTGGCCACAATGCAGAGATTGCATATTAAGGTTTGGTGATACTGTTAAGCGTGGAAAAGGGTATCATAAATTACTATGAATCATGGAGTCTCTTCCTCTGCACTGTGCTTGGTATGTAAAATCCTTCCAGCATGTGGTCCATTTTTCACCGACCAACCACCATTATGTGCAGCCAGCCCTATGGAGTAGAATCTCTTGTTATCTCCATGTGCTGTGTTGACACGAGCAGCTGTTCTCTATGACTCTATGATAATTTTAGGTAGAGCCCACAGCCTACTGTTTAAAGGAACCTTTCAGCAGAAACTGACCTAATAAGCCACTAACCAGAATTTGGTCTAGCAGCTAAACTCTTTCCAGATCATATTTCTTACATGGCTCATAATGGTGGCGTCATGCAGAAAATCAACTTTGAAGTCGGATAAAAATTGGCTCTATAAAGTCACAGAGGCGGAGAGTCAACAGTCAAGCTCTCACCAGTTCAGATTGTATATGTAATCATAAACACAATGAAGTAAACTTCAAGAGAGACAGTTATTAATATCACTTGATGCAGGGCAGTCAGAGTGGAAGTTCTGTGGTGGGGAGAGCTCGACTTCAGCTCTGAGCCCTCATTGACTTTATACATCCATATAACATCTCATACTACAGTTAATTGTCTGGGTGATGCAATGGTGGACAATGAAATAAACATGTTATTTGTTTGACAGCAGACTGTTAGCGGTTCATTACGTAATTTTTTTGGCTGACAGGTTTTCTTTAAAAATGCAAATGTATTGTGTTATTTCAGACACACAGAAATTCACAATAATGTATCGGCCAAATCACTTTAGCTTTCATTGTTTTATTATATTTTATTTAATAGATGCTGTTTGGTGAATCTAGTACCCTAAAATAATCCATTATGTAAGATTCATTGGGGATGAAACAAATATTTAAGTACAATGTGCCCATCTTAATGTAGACTCCGCTGTGAAGTATGATAACGCAGACACTACTGGGAGACTGCCAGTTCTTAAAACTTTTTTGTTTTGTTTTGCTTGACATAGAAAAATGACCACCTGCTTCTTTTTGACAGTGAACCAGTCATTAAGGAACAACGAATATTTGCAACAAAGAAATGTTCTTTCTCTCTGTCCTCCTATCTAACCTCGCTCAAACAAGTAAAAGCTAGATATTTAAAATTATTTCATCAATTTCTTTTATATTATTTTATAAATCATTATAAACCACATTTATTCAAGTGCTTAAAGGGGTTGTTTTATTACAGTACCTAATTTTTTTAAAAAGGAAGCCAGAATAGCAATGGCTGTGGGTCTTCTGTTGTGATCAGCTGTCATTTATGGGGATGTCAAATCCAACCACATATTTATGAGCATCATTCGGCTTTGACAGAGGGCTAGAGCTAGATCCCTATGATGTCCTAATACGATAATGTAGACTACACAAAAATTATGTTCAAATATTAAAGTTTAATAGTAAGGTAAGTATCCCATTAGCAGGCAATAACTTATTAATTTTTATTTTTATTTATGCAGCTCGTTTATATATTGATGTTGAGATATGTAAATATTAGATCTTCCAAAGATGCTTAATCACTAAAATACAAAATAAAATCTTGCACATAATGGGGCTCATTTACTAAGGCTTCGCGGACCGCACTATCGTCAGATATTCTGACGATTTCTGATTTGTGCCGCATTTAGCAGGGGATTTTGGTGCACGCGATGGGATTTTAGTGCGTCGGCGTGCCGGCTTTCATGCATTGCAATCCGACTGATTTGGACTGAGCGTGGGATTTACCATTTAAATTGTGTCGCAAGACATGCACTTACATACACTGGGATGAAGATTGTGAACTCCGACGGACCTGAGTGAGGAGCGACACATGTGCAAGATGTAAGTGAATTTCTGCAGCTGTGCATTCTTGTCGGACAACGCACCTCGTCGGGAACGCACAGGGATGAGTACGTAAATGTGCCCCAATGTTTCTGTGGTTCTAGTGTTCTCTGGTGGCATTCAAGACAAGGCCTAAAAAATTAATGTCGGCGATTTGATCCTTCGATTAGTGCTCATTTGCGAAATATAAACTTTAAAGATGGATGTCTTAAAGACCCAGCAAAATAAATATCTTACAGGTTTTCACAAGTATTTAAGTTCTGTGGATAGTGAAGCTGATCAATGAGAGTCAAACTACTTGATCACAAGAATAGAACCCCCATCTCTCCAGAGAACGGGATCCCATTCTAACTAATGGGTGGAGTGGCAAGGTGAGCATGCTTCCAATGGGAACAGTTCAAAATCGAGCTGTATGCTCCGCTATTTCTGTCATTCCCATACAATTGAATGGAGCAGCAGTGCTTACTTGTCTTACCCTCCACAAGGAAATAATTGTTCTCTGTAGAACAGGGGGTCTGTTCTTGTGATAGCTGGGGATTCCAGTAGTAGGATCTGCATCAATCATTTAGTTATCCCTATCCTAAGGATAGTGGATAACTTAAATATTTGGGACAACCCCTTAAATAGGTGCTATATTGTAAGTGGCCATATATGTTTTTTATTCATAGGGGTAAGTGATTGGAGTTCACATGAAATACAAGGGGTTATGTATAAAAAAAAAACCTATGTTAATTTTTTTACAATAGGTCAAACTGTGCTGAAAATGTCCGCAAACACATTTTACACACTGGCAAGCATGAAGGAGTGAAAATGTACAACTGTCCAAAGTGCAACTATGGAACCAATGCCCCAATGGAGTTTCGAAACCATCTCAAGGATCAGCATTCTGACATTGAAAACCCCGACTTGGCATACCTCCATGCAGGCAAGTGCCAAAAATGGCTCATTTTTTGTATTTAAAGTAACTTTTGAGGCTTTTATGTCATAGTGAAACTTTACAAGCAGAATGTATCATATACCAGTTTTTTAACAGTTTCAAGAGGTCTTAATAATAAAACCTTTTTATTATCTTTCATATTCCATACGTTCTGCAGTAATAGTCCTTAAAAGCTATGCATAAGTAGGGAGATGTACTCAGGCCAAGGTTCAGACTTATTATTGTAAAAAGCTGGCAGGGTTACAGAAGGAAATGGACTTGTATGTATCTGGTATATAGGTTGTTTCACAAATAATATAGGACATATTTATCCATTTAAAAATTGGCCTCTTAGCATATTTATCAAGGGTTTTTTTTATACACTGTTACCACTAGTACGATAAAAGGGTGTGGCCTCAAAAAATCTCCCTGAGCACACTAAAAGAGAACAAAATACTGTGAAATATACCATGGAAATGGAAAGTAGCTGGTATTGAGGAAAAAATGTGTGGCTCTTACCAAACTGGGGTCATTAACATTTTAGGGAATAAGATCACTGGAAATGTTAAACACCTGGTGCTCGTTACTGATTTTATATGTTTCAGTGGAAACGCCTATAAGGTAGGGCCAAGCCCATTCCCGTTGCATTGGTGTTTTAAAAGTTGGGGATGTGCCCTTTGCGCACACAGTACCATGTTGTAATCAGAGCTATTATGCATGCAGAAGCCAAAATGTGGAATGGATTGAAGGATTCTGTTATAATGTGCCTTAGGTTAGGGTTAAAGGGATGGATTAACTGAAGGAGTTCCTTGGAGGTGGGCTCATCCATTCTCTGTAAACGATGTTTCATAAATAGTTAAATAGTCATGATCAACTCTGCTGTGTTGCTAGGCTGCTCTCTGGCAGCGACTTTCTTCTTTCTTCTAAGCTTATGCATGTGTATGAGGTTATTGAGAGCAATAGAAACAAATCTAATGTATTTGAGGGATTAAGGGTCCTGTTACTTGCCTATGTTTGAGCTCAATGAGCAATGGCCAATGATAGATGTGCTGCTTGGCGCCTGCTTACATCAGCTTATGGCTACTGCTCTTATTCCCCTCTTGTTCACCTGTATTGGTCATTTTCAGCATGTCCTTGTTTATTCATAGAATATTGCATCTCTTATGCTGAATATAAGATGAATGATTGCCTCACATTGCTTGATTGGAAGTAAAATAACCCTGGCCAAATACTATTGGCCGGATACTTGTTCTTAAAAAGCCCTTTAAAATGTCACCAAAGGCATGTGACAGGGCAGGTCCTCCAGATTGAAAGAGTCCTTGTAGCCTCCAAACTGGTCTGGTCACAAGAAGAGGATCCTCAACAGAGGACCTCTATTCATTAAAGGGTTTTGCCCTTGAAAGAAGATTCTCAAATCTCAATCCCATAGTGACGTTTACACAATAAAGATAATTTTTTAACCCTTTACTTTACAATTTTACTCAGTTTTATTGCTGTTTTAGCTCTTATCACTAAAATTCCAGAATGGGCGGGGACTCTCTAAGCAGCTAGAGAGGGGAAGCTGGGCATTTTCCCAGGCCTGCCTGCCATTGGACTTCTGTTGGCAGAGGATTTATTGCTGCTCTGTTAAGTCCAGGTGAAGACTTGCCTTCCTGCAGCCTCTGAAACCCGACCCAAGGTTCTGTGCTGTCTCTCCTGCACATACTCCTCCCATGCTGCAGCTGGCATTGTGGTAGTATGTATTCTGCTTGCAGCCATCTTCCTCTCTTTCCCTCCAAGTGCTGTTGTTTTAGCAGTCGGACAGCTGGAGAAGGAAGCAGCTACAGAACCTACAGAATGTAAGTGTGCAAATTAAAAACTTTCTTTCTCCAGTTATGTCTCTCTCTCCTGTCTATTTATCTGTCATCTGTCTATATATCTATCACCTATAATCTATCTATTTATCCCTTATCATTTATCTCATATCTATCTATCTACTATGTTTCTCATATTTATCTATCTTCTATAATCTTCTAAATCTATCTATAATCTCTCAATCTAACTATCTCCTTTCCATCAATAACCTACTTCATATCTGTATGCATCCATCCATCTGTCTATGATCATTTACAGTATAGTCTATCTTTATCCTGTACATTTATCATTTAGCTATCTTTCTCATATTCATCTATAAGAGATGATTAGAGATGAGTGGACTTAGGGTGCGGTGACACATTGCACTAGCGTTGCATTTACAAACACAAAGCTAGCACCAAGTGGTGGGGCTTGGCGCAATTGCATTTGTATTTTCAGTGAAACGCATTCTATTGGTAACCAGCATCCGGTGACTTTAATTTAAACAAAACTAAACACCGGGTGCTGGTTACCAATCGCATGTGTTTTACTGGTAACGGCAGATTTTAGCACCATGTGTGACCACACCCTTAATGCTTGGGTTCGCCTGATTGAAAGCCCCTAGCAACTAGCCATGGCTATGATTGACCAGGAGATCTTCCCCAGGCCATTCATAACCATGGATAGTAGCTTGAGCCTGAAATAGGTCTGTCATCTATCTGTAATATATCATTTATGTTTCAATAATTTATTTATATTCTTCATCCGCTATCTATCTACTCAAATCTCCTGTAAAATTCTCCTAAAATCCCATATTACAGATTAAAAAACAATTACGTTCCTCTGCTTCTACATCCTGCTCTTTAATCCAATGGCGATATTTCACGAAGAGAATCAAACAGGAGACACAGTACCTTTTTTGACTTGCAGTCATAAGTCACAAGTAGGAATAGTATCCAAAGACTATCTCACCGTCCTGCGATGGCACTTCCTCGGGAGGTCTCGATGGAATCGCGGAAAACCTCTGTGTTGTTGCTAGGTCCTCCAGCTAAGAACAACAGCTTACTCACTGTTGGTTCCACTTCTTCCCCGTCCGTGTCAATCTTCAACTCAGGATACAGGAAGAGATCACAATGGTGCGATACATTTTTTTTTTCATACTAAGCCTTTTAAACCTCTATGTTTGTGGGTATATTGTTGAAAATTAAATACCTTCAAACTTTTAAAATTTATTGCACCATTGAAGGGCTATGGGAGCCTTTTACTGACAGTGACATTTCATAAAATAGTTTTATTTTGGGGCCCCACTTTTAGTTTTGCCCAGGGCTTTACTATGTCTAAAACCGGCCCTGATGGCATCCATAACATACACAGCTCTTCTATATCTCACCTATTACACATACTGTCAGATCTGCTGTGCCGCCCCCAGATAAAGATCTTATCTGTCTGTGGCTTTACTCTCCTTACGAGCCAGCCAGCAGGAAGTAAGTTTGTGTCTGTGTGAGCTCGTCCAGGAATGCAAGGAGAGGGGCTAGAGGTGGAGAGCAGAGAAGAGCTCAGTGCAGCAACAGACCGAAAAGCAAGATGTCTGCCGACCCCAAACTCAGAAGATTCAAAGTTGTGTTTAGTGACAACAAAAATTGTGTACACCAGGACTTTTTGTTATTCTGAGTACATTTATGAAACTTGTCTTTGTGGGACTACCGCTTTAATTCGGAATTCTAAAATTGCTAGCCTTGTTTATATATCACAGTGTACGTGTATGATATGTTTGAATGAGCATTGTAAACCAATATAGCCAAGATTATTCTTGTATTAAAAGGTTTTCATCAACTACAAAAGAAGATCTAGATCATGACAGCTGTCAGTATGAAGCGCTGTACCACTATAGCCTTGCATCCATAAAATAAATCAGTCTTGAGAATTGGGACACGTTGAGAATTGGGAGAATTTGTGGCCTTCTCTTTTTATACTTACTAGAGCAGTGGGACTCGTACAGAGATGTAGATATGCAAAGACAAAGCCATGCCTGAAATAATCATATTATAGAAGGGAATGAATACATTGAATAATGTACCTGTTTTGGAGTCCAAATATATTGTCACATTTTATGTTGTGCAATCCTATGCGTACACAAGTTTGGAGCCCTCCAAGTGAACCTTCGGTGTATTCCTCAATGCCTGATGGAGTCAGTGATTTAAGCACACCGTTCTCAGCCTTTTTTTTTTCAGTGTTAGAAATGTTTCAAAGAGATTGACTCTTGTCACAGCTGTTGGTGTCAGACAGCGGCGGTATAAAGCACATCAACTTGATTGGCAGTTTATCATTCACGCTCCTTTGTAAGAAGCTTCACGTTTCGTCTGTGCCTTTCAATAAAACACCAACCAGTTTGAAAAGTGAAATCTATATTCAATTGAATCCCGAGCATTCACAGTATTTCCCTTGTAATTGAGAATCAGATATAAATTTCTTAAAGCAGATGAATGAGTCAATCAAAGCAATGTATTGTATATAGAAGCAGCTGCATTATTGTGTGAATGGCTGTGTTGGTTATAATTGCAGGCTGATCTTGTCATATTTTGTCAGTTGTGGCACCTCGTAAGTAAATGGGAGGCGGGGGAGTTGAGGAATAAAGAAGGGGAGATTCATACCGTACTCAGCTACACAGGTATAACGGAGCCAGTCACTTGTTTTTCATAATGATTTTAACTCTACTGTGTTTAGCAGTATGCAATATTTAACACATAAATAGTATAGGAAACTAATGTTGCCATAACAGTATAGTTTGGATTTCCGATCACTCTTTTCCCCTGCTATAATAAAAAAGAAATTGTGAAATAGAAATGGTAATGGCACTCATAAAATAGAACTGGTTTAACAGGCTCTTGAGGCTATGTATGAATGAACTGAAGTACAATGGATAGGCTAGCCAAAGGTAACACTTAAGGATCAATTCTCAAAGGTTTTCCCAACCTTTAAGGTGCATACGCATTGCAGTAGTCAAATTTAAAGGGGTGGTGTGCCTCTTGTCATTTTGTCACCTGCCAATACTGAGCGGCTCCTAGTGATAAAGGCAACTCCCAATAACATCTCCAGGCCTCTCCCGGGCTGCACCAATTCTCTGGAATGCCCTATCCGATCAGACTAATACACAACCTTTTAAAATCCTCCCATCTCTTTAGGAAAACCTTTCACATTTCCTAACTACATGAAACCTTAACTCTTTTATTAACGCATCCTGTGTCCTCCTCCCTTCTGTTATCCAGGATATACCAAAGCTACAGGCTTCTCTGCAGTCCTATTTACTTTGGACTCTGTATACAAGATGATGGCTGATGACTGGTTCAATCACAAGCATTTTTACTAAATTATTTTTATTCAGTTCCCTTGTAAATAATGGCTGGACCATTATACAAGCTCTTATAACTTTTTTTTAATCCTCATAGACAATGAGCTTTTTGCAAGCTGGGCCCTCAAATCTATTGTTCCATATGACTATGTTTTTACAAAAATCTATATGGAATATGATTGTTCTGTATAAATAAAGATTATTATTATTAAAAGTTTCCTTGAGGTCATTCTGTGTTCTTGACCTTTGGTTTGCACCTTGACTACATTTTTTTATGACCCTTGGTGTATTTCTTGATGAACTACCCAGATCTGTTACTAGCTTTTCTGGATTCCATTAAGAGTCTTCTGACCCTGTGACAGTCAAATATTCTGAAGTTTTAAGGGTGACAATAAATGGATTCACTTGGCTAACATACTTTAATGCTGAGCTAAATTGGTCAACTACCTGCTGCCCGTTACACAAAGTGTTACAATTATACAACAGTGCACCATCCTTCTGTGCTGACTAAGTCAAACTACATGAATGTGCCCTCATTATCCATGCAGTGTATCCAATTAATGTCATCTTCATGTGATAAGAGATTCTAGTGCATGGGAGGCGCTATTTGTAACCAGCACATCCTGCTTGTAACAGCTGACTGTACCGCGGGTGCTGCCATCACCCTTCCTGTAAGTACTGTTGCCTAAAGCAAAAGGCACTCCTGCATCAAAGGGCAAATCCAAATTTCAAGCTTTGAAGAAAATTACTACTTCATGATGAGTGTAAGCCTCATCTACAAGTTCTTAACTTTTTGCTCATATTCTAATTGTTTGAGAAGCGCTTGTATGTAAAGATAATCTATATTAAAACAAAATTAATTAACTACAATGATCCAACAAGCTACAATTTTTTTAATTTACTACAATGGAATTTCGGAATATTTTGAACTTTCCTCTGTCATTTAAACGTAAAACCTCTTTTGACATACAATACAATGTGATTGATGAGAGAGATCCAACCAACCCACAAAGTCATTGTATTTGTAAAAGACCTGTATTATTGAAGTACACACACTTATTGGCTTTATTAGTATTATTCGGAAAGACTTTGCTGCAAAGAAAAATTGCCCCCTCCACAATTGGTCTTGTGAAAAGGAGAGTGGTATAGCTTGTGCACCAGAAAAATATTCAGTCCTAATCTAGACCATCTAATAGCTGGTAAACGACAGCTAGTTTATGGGCGACATGGACGTGCATTGTGCCCGGACACCGTTCTAATTGCCAATGGCAACCAATCAGAGCTCAGCTTTACTTTATAAAAAGGTAAGAGCAAATGAAATCAGAGCTCTGATTGGTTGCCATGGGCAACTTGAACATTTCTGCCCACTGACACTTCTGATTAATTTCCCCCATGTGTCTCGCCGCACTGTGTCTGAGCCGTGCGGCCGCTGGAAAAAGAGCAGATCCTATACGTTCTCTGATTTGCCAAGCGGGGCTCACACTCCCCCTCTCTTCCTTTCTTGTGACTCAAGGGACTTCCGAACGTATGAGTGTACCTTTAGTTAAAGCAAGTAAAAGCTGTTTTATTTCTTTGGACTACGTGTGAGAAAACTTTTAATGTCATCAAGGCCAATGGTGTCCAAAGCTCAATGATTTATGTGGGGAACATCTAAATACTCTAGTCCAGTGCCATAAAACAACCCTTTTAGCACAAAATGTGAACAGTTGAAAAGTCCATTCTGGTTATGATGGCCAGACTAGTCAGACTATTCATGGTGATCACTTGCCACCACTGGCGGTGCCCACAGTGTCCATGTAAATACCAGAACTGGGCTACTAATAGAAGGAGATGTCTACATTTGATGAATTGCGAATTTATGTCACATTGTGAACAGATTGTCAAGGAAAGAAATTGCATCAGGATGTATCGGAAAATGACAAGCTGGTGGAAGCAGTGATATGTTTTTCTTTATAGCAAGTAGATTTGGTACATGACTGTATAAAAACCACAATTCATTTGAATTCCAGAACTGTATCTACAATATCCTTTTAATACAGTTTTGCAGCAATATCTGCCATTAAGCAGTAACTGATGCATTTCTCATGATTAATAATCACAGTTAGGTTCAAATACTAAAGGCCACACAAAATTAGACTCAGAATCAAGAATGTGGATCAGGGACAAACTCATTATGGATCAAAAGGTTACAGAAGTCTACAGTGAATGAGAATGAGCTTCCGGAGACTATGGTGTTGACAAAAATCTAAGTTACAAGGTACGTTCTGCTCTCTGCTACATATATTTAGTAAATATTTTACAGATGTAGCAGTGCTGAATTAGTAATTTAGCAGCTCTTCTTTTACCAGCATAACTTTCGCTTATAAAGGAAATTTGTAAACTGTCCTTGAAATATACTTAGAAATATTTTCTTTAATTAAAAAATCACTGATGGTGCGGTCACACATGGTGCTTGCATTGCATCTAGAAATGCAATGCATGTGCACAAGGGTAGGTCTCGGTCTGATCGCATATGCATTTCCATGGAAATGCATGCAATTGGTAACAAGCACCCTTAGTCTTGTTTAAATGCATATGGCACATCGCCAGGGCCATTTCTAAATGCAACACAAGTACTGTGTGCAACCACGCTCTCAGTATCCAACTTTGTAGAATCCGCTACAGCAAAATGCAAGTTGCGCTATATTCAGATCATGGTAATGCTCTGCTAAGCATTTGCATAGAATTCTATCCACCTGAAGAAAGCAAGAATACTCCTTCTGTGGATAATATATATAAGCAGAGCACAAAAAAAAGTGGAATATTATACTACGTCTATGTTAGTCCAAACATTGGAATGCTTTTTGTTTCTGTTACAATGCTATAAACAATGTACTTCACAGCATGCATATACTGCAGGACTTATTGGTCAGGAGAACTATGGAGGAAACCAGGTTCAACATCCCCCCTGGGCCTGACCTTCTTCGGGTGGTTAAAGACAGCCGGGGCACAGAATAGCAGAGTGGCTGGATTATGCAGTCTTGGGCACACTATGGTCGTGGTGCTTGGTATTGGGACCAAGAGGAGGACGGGTCTACAGCCTGGCAGGTCTCCAGCAGGTGATGTGTGCAAGAAAATTAGAGGGAGAGGCTGATGTAACGACTTTCTCCCTGGGGCAACCCCTGCAGTGTATATAGAGATCCCTGGGTGATGAAGGATGGGGAGTATTGTAACTGCAACGGCCTAACAGCAGCAGCAGGTTCAGCAAGCTGGAAAGCTGGTAGGAGATAGTTAGTCCGCAGGAAGAGTTGCTCACAGCCTGGTAGTAACTTCAGGCTGAGCTGGTAAAGATGGAGCCGAGTGGACCCCTGCTTTAGCCTAGTCTCCTGACTAGGTGTCAGGCCTGAGACACCTCTGCTTCCTGGTGTGGAACACTGGGTTCAGTGGAACAGGCAGGTGCTGCTCTCTCCTCTGCTTCTGGAATATACTGACCAAGACCACATGCTCCCGCCCAGAAGGGGTTGGTATACTCCCCTAGTCTTGTGGTAGCACTCTCCAATCAGCTTCCATCTTGCTTTACAATAAGACAAAGGATATCTTTGGTTAAGGGCAATCAGCATCTTAACTCTTGCCCTCCCAGGCACTGGTTTCCAGCTGCAATTACAATGCTTACCAGGGCAGTAGCTTCTGAGTGAGTTGAGCAGGCAGCTCTTGACAAGGAGAGGGACAATTTTGCAACACCTACCTAACCTATGCATTGACATGGTTGTTGCACAGGGATTCTGAACTTCTATCACTATTGAACCCTACATGTGGTAGTGTAATATTCATTTATACTGCTATATAGTTGTATTGCAGTCTATGTTATAAATATGATCATTCAGATCACTCCACTTAACAAAAATACATACAAAAACAAATTAGGTATCCTAATGCTATTACTAATCCTAATACTATTAAAATATCAAAATATTTATCCTGTACGGTAAATAATGTAATAATGAAAATTGGCTAAATAGCTGCTGCGCTATTCAAAAATATTTAAAACCATATTAAATTGTTGCATAGTTATTAAATTGTGATCAGTAAAATTAATATCCTGTTTTGCAAAACTTATCCCTTGCACAGAAAGAAGCTAGTAGTGTTAGAGTATTTTTTTAGGTATCCAAATGTGGCAAAAACTATATAGGTATTTCCATAACATTATCCAAAGTACAAAGATATTAGCATTTTAGCACATCATTAAGGGCATAATATACCCATATGAAACATCTTTCTAATTCTATTGCATTTAAGCATCTTCCAGCTTCTTATTGTACTGCACAGAATATTAAATGGTGTCACTAGGAAGTGCAGTTTGCTGTGGAAGAAAATAGTAATAAATTTCAAGAGGTGGTTACTGATATTTGGTACTTGCCGGTTGGTAAGAAATATAAAGCAATTCTGCCAAAAGCTCTGTGTCAAGTCCAGGGCCGGCGTTAGGGGTGGCAAACTGGGCAATAGCCCAGGGACCCCTGTCCTAAAGGGGACCCCTGCATTTAAAAACTTTCGTGGGCAGAGTATGTATTGCTCCTTTAATAACCCTTGTTTGAATGCTTGAGTGAATATGCTCATCATCTATCTGTCTAGTTATCTATCTCTTATAATTTGTCTATTTCCAATCTATATATCTGTCTGTCTAGCCATTTATTACAACAAAGTGTTATTATTCTGCAGAGCTAAAGGAGCCCCTTACTGAGTGTCACTGTTCATAAAATAGTTTTATTTTGGGGCCCCACTTTGAGTTTTGCCCAGATCCCCACTTTGTCTAAAACCAGCCCTGGTCAAGTTGTGGAGGATGTTTTGTTATATAGTCTAGGAGTCAGGCCATGCAGGATGAAGGCAGCAGTAGTTGAGCAATGAGCTGCTTTTTATCCGTACAGAAGGAAAATGTGATCCTGACGGAGTATAAATCAGCTCAATCTCTGTAACATATTATATCTCAAGAATTGTAACAGATTTTGTTTCCTTGGTATAAAAATGAGTGAGTTTGACTTTGCAAACAATTAGCTTAAATTTACGTGAAGCGCGTTTCCCTATTTTTTCCCCAGTATGATAAAATTGTCAGGCGATGTTTAACTGGTGCCAATAATGCATGTTCTCTCCACTCTGGATTTTGTCTTAATATGATCAGTCTTTATTTATGTAAAACATAATTCTGACTCCTTTTAAGCAATGTGCATTTACTATAAGCAGAGCTCGGTATTCTGTGTTATTAAAATGCATAGAGCAGTCATCATATTCTGGGCTTCAGTTGAAATATGTTTTTAATTGAACAGAATTATAGCTATATATTATCAATGTGAATCTAGTTAGAGCTCTGTATTGGCTGGCACAATGGCTCAGTGCACTGAGGAATGTGAATAACTAGTTATTTCAGTGGTCGTGAATCTGATGGCTAGAATAAATAGCAAGTGGCTATGGATATGGATACATGTGTATTTGAAAGGTGTAACCTGAGCTAAATACATTGAATGTGGTAGCTTATAGAAGGGTTAAATACATTTGTATTTACTCATTGCACCTGTTGAAGGTACCATGAAGAATTTCGAACTATCTCTTAGAACTTCATTTATATAAAAGGAAAGCTACTGTCAAAATCAATCATGATAAACCAAGGGCACCTACTATTAGTGGCTGTGTAGATTTTCTTATATTTGTCATTCACGGCTTACTGCCATGTAAAATCAATGTTTAAAATTATGCCAATGAACCTGAAGGGCTATCGGGTATGGCCGGCTCCTGTTTTCGGTAGGCCCCTGGGTGACAGAGTCTTAGGGGGTCCTTTTCAAAAATGCTGAAACTAAACACATCAAATACACCCCTCACAGCAGCAGAGGAAGTTTCAGTACACGATGAAGGAGAGGGGGCAGTGCTTCTTTTGCACACTGTAACAGCCTGTGAAGCTGCAGCACAGAGGTGCTGTGCTGCAGCTTCACAGAGCATAATTTTATAACTTGATTATAGAAGGAAGAAGGCCGTGAAGAACAAATATAAAATTGTGCCTAGGTATTAGAGTAAGTGTCCCTGGCTTAATTTTGATGGTATATTTACTTTAATAATAGAGAACCCCAGAAGTTCAGCTCTATTGTCTGCGTAGTGGTCAGCCCCTAAATCACAGCTCAGCTTCATTCTTGTTAATTGGAGCTTAGCTGCCGTTCCTGGAGCTAGGCAGTTCAGAGAGAACAGAGCCAGACTTCCAGGTTTGTTCTTTGTTTAAACTCCATCGCCAGTTGCTGTTGGAATCATATATTCAGTGTGGTCTCCAAGCGTCTGACCACTGTAAACAGCGTTTTTGGCCCGTTTTAAGCAGTCCGTCAAACGCATGCTTTTTTGACAGATTTGACCAATTATCTTAATTGAAACTGGTCAAAGCCACGGTCATTTTTCAAAAACGCATGCTTTTTTTTAACGCATGCGTTTTTTGACAGACTGCTTAAAAACGGGCCAGAATGCGTTCAAAATGCCCCGTGGGCCCTCACCCTGATTCTATTGTTCCTATTTCTTAAGCTGTGGTGTTAGAACCCTGTGGTTATACCAGCCCTTGTGTCTGCACTATTATGCTGATATTTGGCACTGTGCATTAATTATACCCAGTACTTAGTATAATTCCTGTTTTAAATCTGTATTAAGATGTTAACAAATTAAAATGTTGGTTTATAAAAAGCTTGGAGCTCACATGTATATTCCAGTTGCATGATTGGTGTCTATAGGACATCTAATTGTATTCAAGCATGGCTGTGCTTTCTCAAGAACCGTGTCATTAAAAGTAATCAGCTATTTGTGCTTCAATCTATCTCATTTTATATTATCAACTGCTTTAATGTCTAATTGATTTCCTGCACTGAAACATATACTTTGTGTCTGGATGGGGAGAGACTCTTTGGAAAAGGTTATCCTGAGCAGGTTGATTACACACTTGTTACCTGTAATTCAATACAGCAGCGCCGTGTTTACAAAGTCCAGATTTCCTGTGCTGTCAGATCGGGCAATCAGCTCAAAGACCAAGAGCCTTTTGGAACTAAATAAAAATGAGAAGAACATTCTGGCTGCCAGTAACCCTTCAAAGGTAATTTAACAGGCTTTTGACTACAAGGCATCAGTTGTTGTAGTTGTCTGCGGAGAATGAAATCTGACATTCTGCTGCACCACGTTCTGGCACTAGCTCAGCAGGATCTCTTGCTAAACTTCACTGGTCTCTACCCCATCCTCCGTGCACAAGAAACCGTTCAGTGCTTTATTATGAAGGATGCTCTGGTCCCTATTTCATCATATTGCTGAATATTGAATCAGAACTTTTATTGTTGAAGAAAAACTCTTCCACAATGATTTTTCAGAGGAAGGAAGGTTTCCTTTTTTCTGCAGAGTTGTCAGCACTGAAACCCTAGATTTGGTTTCTTCTAGATGTTTTATTGATAAACAATGGTTTTAATTGATTTTGTTTTCTTTGAAATAGAAAATAACCAGAAAAAGATTTCTACAGTATTGATATTTGAGCCCTTTCCCACTTTTCCAGTTTTGCATTTCCATTACTTGCGCTCCTTATTTAAAAATCCATACATTTTTTTGTTTTTCTGTGTGTGGAGCAATTTACGGGCTTATTTTTTGTGTAACAAATTGTCCTTCCTATTGTCTTCCATGCCATATAATGGAAAGTGGGAAAGGACCATTTTCTTGCGGGCTGTGTTTTTAGGGATTTCAGTGTGCACTCCCAATGACACCTCCCCTTTATTCTTTGGGTCAGTGCAATTGAAGGGATACCAAATATACCATACTGTATATACTCGAGTATAAAGCGACCCGAGTATAAGCCAAGGAACCTAATTTTATCACCAAAAACCTATGACGTAAGTATAACCCTAGGGTGGGAAATGCATTGGTCACAGCCTCCAGCCAGTATAAAGCTGACCAGTCCCATTCTCCCCAGTATATAGCTAGCTAGTCCCCCCCCCCACCAATACATAGCTGGCCAGACCCCTGCTCCCCAGTATCCCCAGTTTATAGCCAGCCAGCCCATGACCCCTGTATACAGCCATCCCTTGCCCCCCAGTTTATAGCCTGCCTGACCGTGTCCCCCCAGTATATTGCCTGGCAACCCCTGCCACCCGGTATATAGCCTGCAAGTTTCTGTCCCCCCAGTATGTAGCCTGCCAGCCCCTGCAGTATATAGCCTGCCTGCCCCCCAGTATGTAGCCAGCCAGCTCCCCAGTATGTAGCCTGCCAGCCTCTGACCCCACTATATAGCCGGCCAGCCAGTCCATCCCCCTCAGTATATAGCCTGCCAGCCTCGTCCCCTCCAGTATATAGCCTGCCAGCCCCTGCAGTATGTAGCCAGCCAGCTCCCCATTATGTAGCCTGCCAGCCCCTGAACCCACTATATAGCCTGCCAGCCCCTGCAGTATATAGCCAGTCCATCCCCCCAGTATACAGCCTGCCAGCCCCTTCCGCCCAGTATATAGCCCTTCCTTCGAGTACTCACTTTTCCGATGCAGGGACAGGATATTAGGAATAATTAGATATTAGTTTTAATTCAGTTTTCCTTCTACAAATATATGGGAAATAGAAAAAATCCTAAGAAAGCCTTTCAAAACCTAGAAAGCTATTTCTTTAAAAAAAAACAAACATGCTGCTTCTGTCTTCTAATACTTTTATTAGTATGGTTATTGCACATTTTGTAATGCTAAAAAATATATCTATATGTTAACATAGGCAAAATGCATGTAGAAGCCCATTTTTCTAACACTGCAAGGTATTAAAGTCTATATCCGCTACAGTTAATACTTTGATGGGTAAAGATAGAGAATGTAGATTAGATGAATCTTTTCACCACATAAAGCTATTCTGGCAAGTGTCTTAAAGAATAATGAGATTTAATCATTTTTTCAGCTGATATGATCACATTTGAAAGAATTCCAGAATATTTAAAAATTTTATTAAAATCAATTATGAAAATCAACAATGATATACTCTAATAATAACCAGGGTAATTAAGGGCTATTAACTCTTTTTAGCCTTTTGTAATGTGACAAGCTATGCATATGTCTTGGAGTTTTATGTAGCATTTAAAGATAAATTAGTCATAATGTCAAAAGAATATAACTAATGTAATGTATTCTACTGCATCACAAAGTCAAAAAGAAAGACACTGATTGTATAAAAAAGACTTTAATACATCAAAATGAATTCACTTCAGATATGGGATTATAAAACGCTAATTCTACAAGATATGTCTCGGATAATGCTACGTTTACTACAATTAACTCATTCAGGAGGCTTTCAAGTGGATGTGCCATCATTGACAACTCTTCCAAGAGCCCCAGTAGACAGCTGATATTATGGAGGTAAGGGGGTAAAATTTTGCCAATTATAGTGATTGGTCCAGGACATAACATAGATGGTGTGTCTGCAGACTACTAGGCCGCTACATATACACATAGGGAATAAAGCTGGCAACATGCTCTGCCTGAAACTGTAGAAGTGAATAGGAGCTATGGATGCCGTTACAGGTTCTGGCATGACCAACCACTTCCTCTTCAATACTTCAAGCACTTCAAACAGAACCACTTCTGGCTCAGGGCATTCAATTTATGCCAGACCAAACAATTGATCATTGTAGGGGTCAGATATATAGACAGACATATTGGGACATATTAATCATACTTGTGCGCCAGCGTATGACAGTATGATCGCAGCGGCATACATCAAGAGCCTTCTGCATATGAAAAGTCGCCGGCAGCAGCGAGTGCGCCGGCGCGGAGACAGTCCAGGAAACAGGGGTACCGCACTCCTTATGAAATAAGGATGGTGCTGGCGTTGGGCACTCAGCCCCAATAAACAGTAGAGAAGAATGTAGCACACATCCTATGTTGAATTTTAAATTTTCATTTAATTCATATCATATAGTTTATAGTTACAGCTCCACCAAAAGGTTTATGAAAATCATGTATTTTGTAACAACAGATCAGAGAGTTTCTTTGGCGACGTTTCGGTCTAAATCGACCTTTGTCAAGCACGATCTGAAACTGATGTAGAAAGAAGAGCAAAAATTAGCATATAGTATGTTCCTATCTATAAAACAATCCTTTAAACCATATTTTCGGACATCACAAGTAATCATGTCTAAGAGAAAAAGTGATACTATGAGTGTAACAAGAGATATGAGTCTAAAATCAATTTCTATAGTAGAATAAATATGAATAAGTGGTTCTGAATATACAAGAGGTGTAGTCACATAATATCTAATGTCCGGAGGGTTATTAGGAAAGGCAGGAGATAGGAGGAGCAGGGTAGTTAACAACTCCCAGAAAAGGAACTTTCCCGTGTCTAGAATGCAACCAGTGTTCCTCCGTGATGAAGGGTGAATATTTCAACCAACCCAGAACTGGACAACGTTACCCTATCAAGGGTTACTATACATGTAACTCCCATTTTGTGGTATATTTGTTGAAGTGCCCATGTGGACTAGGGTATGTTGGGGCAACAATCACCCCAATGACCCCACTCCCGGCCGGCCGCGCCCCCCCCCCCCCCTTCACGCCCTTTCACGCCCCACTGGCGTGAAGGTGGCGGATCTGGGCAAAAACTCACAAGTGCTAGCAATAAGCTAGCATTTGCGATTATTTCAGGGCCTGATAAATATGTCCCATTGTTCCCAAATAATCAGACATTGATGTCTTTTACATTCCCTTTAAATAAAGTCCATATGACAGGCCTGCTAGTGCTTGTAAGACATTGGAGTGATGACTGGATCTAAGGGTACATCAGGAGAGGTGAATGTTTTTCTTTTTTTTTCTATTTTAATGCAAATATTTTCAGTTTTACAATCTTGGAATGGCCTTTAATGGCAACCTACCATCATGGATCAAACTAGTAATGTAGATCTGATGGCAGGTTACCGGTACTGTGTCCCAGGCCTATGCTTTTTTATTTAAACTTTTATTGTTCCAGTACCTTATAAAAATCTTAGCTTTTAAATATAAATGCCGAGCCTATAAAAAATTTTACACTGTACTCACCTTTTCAGCTCCACCACAGGACCTCTTCTTGCTCCGGTGCTCCGACTCCGTCTTCAGGTTCCTCCGGGTCCTCTTCGGGTTCCTCAAGCTCCTCTTCGGGTCCCTGTACGGCCGGTATACACAATGACGTCAGCCGCTTGCCGACTTCATTGTTTGTAGGCTGCCGGCATTGCAGGGATCTAAAGAGGAGCCGGAGGAGCCCGAAGATGGAGTAGCCGCGCGGTTGAGCGGGATCTACTGCTACTCAGCGTCCCAGTAGTATGCACATGTGTACAGATAGCGGGGTGAGCTAGCCCCAAAGACAGCAGCTACCTCACAGCTGCCATAGATATGCATTATGTGCTTAGCTCCCTATGGAGAGTGGAGGAGTGAGGAGCGCTCACCCCTCCCCTCTGCCACCAGCTTGCAGCTCAGTTTCAGTTTGTTTTTACTCTTACATTTTTAAAGATCTTAAGATGTCATATTTGTCAGTACAGAGTATATTCTAATATTTTTTTTTTACTTTTACAGTGGAGTATAGAGGGGATGTCCACCTTTATTTTACTTACTAGAGAAAACTATCCATATTTGTATGTATTTTTGGTTTCTGAAACTCATAAAATAATTAAGGCTTGCGGGTTAATGAATACAATAATAAGTGATTAGCATTTCAGAGTGGCAATCCTGATCTTGATATACTCATCCATTCAGTTTTTTCTCAATCACTAATGACCTACAAAGCCCTGATTTGGTTAATTGTGTCTCTTGACTATTTATCAGTGGTTCTCTTCAGCCCAATCCTCCAGTGACTGGTAAGCAGATTGTTGTGTATTGAATGAGGAGAATTGTGTCTTCCTCTTTAAGGTCCACCTTTTTTTAAATCTCTGCTTTATCACGCAGCATGTAGAGTGTCTAAATGTCAAATAAGCATTGCTTTTCTTAAAATGTCTCAGAGGGGTTCCAAAAGCTAAAATAAAAATAATTTTTACAAGTGTCATTCTGTCATATTATGTGCCATAGATACTACTTTTATTGTAACACTAGCTGTAGCAACCGGCATTGCCCGGGATATAAAATAACTGCTTTCAGCTATAACAAAATCTATATGTCTATCTGTATGCTTGTCTATGTATCTGTTTGTCTATGTATCTGAATGCCTGTCTGCCTATCTGTATGTCTGTCTGCCTGTCTGTCTGTCCATTTATCTATCTATCTGTCTGTCTATTTATTTATCTGTCTGTCTGTCTATCTGTCTGTCTATCTATCTGTATGTCTGTCTATTTGTCTATCTGTATGTCTGTCTATTTATCTGTCTGTCTATTTATCTGTCTATCTATCTGTATGTCTGTCTATTTATCTGTCTGTCTATCTATCGGTATGTCTGTCTATTTATCTGTATGTCTATCTATCTGTATGTCTGTATATTTATCTGTCTGTCTATTTATCTGTCTATCTATCTGTATGTCTGTCTATTTATCTGTCTATCTATCTGTATGTCTGTCTATTTATCTGTCTGTCTATCTATCGGTATGTCTGTCTATTTATCTGTATGTCTATCTATCTGTATGTCTGTCTAACTATCTGTATGTCTGTCTATTTATCTGTATGTCTGTCTATCTATCTGTATGTTTGTCTATCTGTATGTCTGTCTAACTATCTGTATGTCTGTTTATTTATCTGTATGTCTGTTTATTTATCTGTATGTCTGTTTATTTATCTGTATGTCTGTCTATTTATCTGTATATCTGTATGTCTGCCTATGTATCTGTATGTCTGTCTATTTATCTGTCTATTTGTCTGTCTGTCTATCTATCTGTATGTCTGTCTATTTATCGGTATGTCTATCTATCGGTATGTCTGTCTATTTATCTGTATGTCTGTCTATTTATCTGTATGTCTATTTATCTGTCTGTCTGTCTATCTATCTGTATGTCTATCTATCTGTATGTCTCTCTATTTATCTGTATGTCTGTCTATTTATCTGAATGTCTGTCTATCTATCTGTATGTTTGTCTATCTGTATGTTTGTCTATCTGTCTGTCTGTCTATTTATCTGTATGTCTGTCTATTTATCTGAATGTCTGTCTATCTATCTGTATGTTTGTCTATCTGTATGTTTGTCTATCTGTATGTTTGTCTATCTGTATGTTTGTCTATCTGTCTGTCTGTCTATTTATCTGTCTGTCTGTCTATTTATCTGTATGTCTGTTTATTTATCTGTATGTCTGTTTATTTATCTGTATGTCTGTCTATTTATCCGTCTGTCTATCTATCTGTATGTCTGTCTATTTATCTGTCTGTCTATTTATCTGTCTGTCTATCTATCTGTATGTCTGTCTATTTATCTGTCTGTCTATCTATCGGTATGTCTGTCTATTTATCTGTATGTCTATCTATCGGAATGTCTGTCTATCTATCTGTATGTTTGTCTATCTGTATGTTTGTCTATCTGTCTGTCTGTCTATTTATCTGTATGTCTGTCTATTTATCTGAATGTCTGTCTATCTATCTGTATGTTTGTCTATCTGTATGTTTGTCTATCTGTATGTTTGTCTATCTGTATGTTTGTCTATCTGTATGTTTGTCTATCTGTATGTTTGTCTATCTGTATGTTTGTCTATCTGTCTGTCTGTCTGTCTATTTATCTGTATGTCTGTTTATTTATCTGTGTGTCTGTTTATTTATCTGTATGTCTGTCTATTTATCCGTCTGTCTATCTATCGGTATGTATGTCTATCTATCGGTATGTCTGTCTATTTATCTGTATGTCTGTCTATCTGTATGTCTGTCTATTTATCTGTATGTCTATTTATCTGTCTGTCTGTCTGTCTGTCTGTCTATCTATCTATCTATCTGTATGTCTGTCTATCTATCTGTATGTCTCTCTATCTATCTGTATGTCTGTCTATCTATCTGTATGTCTCTCTATCTATCTGTATGTCTGTCTATTTATCTGTATGTCTGTCTATTTATCTGAATGTCTGTCTATCTATCTGTATGTTTGTCTATCTATCTGTATGTTTGTCTATCTGTCTGTCTGTCTATTTATCTGTATGTCTGTCTATTTATCTGTATGTCTGTTTATTTATCTGTATGTCTGTCTATCTATCTGTATGTTTGTCTATCTATCTGTATGTTTGTCTATCTGTCTGTCTGTCTATTTATCTGTATGTCTGTCTATTTATCTGTATGTCTCTCTATCTATCTGTATGTCTGTCTATTTATCTGTATGTCTGTCTATTTATCTGAATGTCTGTCTATCTATCTGTATGTTTGTCTATCTGTATGTTTGTCTATCTGTCTGTCTGTCTATTTATCTGTCTGTCTGTCTATTTATCTGTATGTCTGTTTATTTATCTGTATGTCTGTTTATTTATCTGTATGTCTGTCTATTTATCCGTCTGTCTATCTATCTGTATGTCTGTCTATTTATCTGTCTGTCTATTTATCTGTCTGTCTATCTATCTGTATGTCTGTCTATTTATCTGTCTGTCTATCTATCGGTATGTCTGTCTATTTATCTGTATGTCTATCTATCGGAATGTCTGTCTATCTATCTGTATGTTTGTCTATCTGTATGTTTGTCTATCTGTCTGTCTGTCTATTTATCTGTATGTCTGTCTATTTATCTGAATGTCTGTCTATCTATCTGTATGTTTGTCTATCTGTATGTTTGTCTATCTGTATGTTTGTCTATCTGTATGTTTGTCTATCTGTATGTTTGTCTATCTGTCTGTCTGTCTGTCTATTTATCTGTATGTCTGTTTATTTATCTGTGTGTCTGTTTATTTATCTGTATGTCTGTCTATTTATCCGTCTGTCTATCTATCGGTATGTATGTCTATCTATCGGTATGTCTGTCTATTTATCTGTATGTCTGTCTATCTGTATGTCTGTCTATTTATCTGTATGTCTATTTATCTGTCTGTCTGTCTGTCTGTCTGTCTGTCTATCTATCTATCTATCTGTATGTCTGTCTATCTATCTGTATGTCTCTCTATCTATCTGTATGTCTGTCTATCTATCTGTATGTCTCTCTATCTATCTGTATGTCTGTCTATTTATCTGTATGTCTGTCTATTTATCTGAATGTCTGTCTATCTATCTGTATGTTTGTCTATCTATCTGTATGTTTGTCTATCTGTCTGTCTGTCTATTTATCTGTATGTCTGTCTATTTATCTGTATGTCTGTCTATTTATCTGAATGTCTGTCTATCTATCTGTATGTTTGTCTATCTGTATGTTTGTCTATCTGTCTGTCTGTCTGTTTATTTATCTGTATGTCTGTCTATCTATCTGTATGTTTGTCTGTCTGTGTCTATTTATCTGTATGTCTGTCTATTTATCTGTATGTCTGTCTATTTATCTGTATGTCTGTCTATTTATCTGTATGTCTGTCTATTTATCTGAATGTTTGTCTATCTGTATGTTTGTCTATCTGTATGTTTGTCTATCTGTATGTTTGTCTATCTGTATGTTTGTCTATTTATCTGTATGTCTGTTTATTTATCTGTATGTCTGTTTATTTATCTGTATGTCTGTTTATTTATCTGTTTGTCTATTTATCTGTATGTCTGTCTATCTGTATGTCTGTCTATCTGTCTGTCTGTCTATCTATCTGTCTGTCTGTCTATTTATCTGTCTGTATATCTGTATGTCTGCCTATGTATCTGTATGTCTGTCTATTTATCCGTCTGTCTATCTGTATATCTATTTATCATATCTGTTTGTCTATATGTCTATCTATATGTCTATCTATAGATATATAGAGGTATATCAATTTACCTCACATCTTGGTACACATGTTACCTGACATCTAAGCTGTATTATAATTATTGCCTATAGTAACCAATCATAGCTCAGAGGTCATATTAATGACCTGTGGCAAAATAGAAGCTGAGCTCTGATTGGTTGCTTATTGCCACAGCGGACAATGGCTCCTGTATATGGTGGTTATCATATTATCTCACATATTACTTCACATCTTACCTCACACCTAAGCTGTATAATAATCATTGCCTACAGTAACCAATCACAGCTCAGAGCTCTTATTAATGACCTGTGGCAAAATAGAAGCTGAGCAGACAATGGGTCCTGTATATGGTGGTTATCATATTACCTCACATATTACTTAATATATTACTTCACATCTTACCTCACACCTAAGACTGTGTTCACACGTTAAATTTTGTTTGTGTTAATGCATGCATTTTGAAATACATCACAAAAGTTGAGAACAGGAGATTTGCCTAATTACATTGCTGTCAACATTGTGTTTATGCAATGCTAACACGTATGTTAACATTGTGTTAACACAATGCTAACACATATGCTTACATTATTTTAACATATATGTTTATACTTTGTTAACAAATGTGTTAATGTCACGCTAACTCTTGCATATTCTAAATGCAATGTTGACAACAATGTAATTAGGCAAATCTCATCTCTGTTGTGATGCATATGAAAACGCATGCATTAACGCAAAGAAAATGCAGAGTGTGAACACAGCCTAAGCTGTATTATATTCATTGCCTATAGTAACCAAGCAAAGCTCATAGCTAATATTAATGACCTGTGATAGAACAGCAGCCAATCACGGCTCATCTTCTAACTGCCAAAGCAGCAGCAGACAATGGCTCCTGCATATGGTGGTTATCATAATACCTCATATTACCTAACATATTACTTCACATCTTAACTCATATCTAAGCTGTATTACACACACCGGCCACTTTATTAGGTACACCATGCTAGTAACGGGTTGGACCCCCTTTTGCCTTCAGAACTGCATCAATTCTTCGTGGCATAGATTCAACAAGGTGCTGGAAGCATTCCTCAGAGATTTTGGTCCATATTGACATGATGGCATCACACAGTTGCCGCAGATTTGTTAGCTGCACATCCATGATGCGAATCTCCCGTTCCACCACATCCCAAAGATGCTCTATTGGATTGAGATCTGGTGACTGTGGAGGCCATTTGAGTACAGTGAACTCATTGTCATGTTCAAGAAACCAGTCTGAGATGATTCCAGCTTTATGACATGGCGCATTATCCTGCTGAAAGTAGCCATCAGATGTTGGGTACATTGTGGTCATAAAGGGATGGACATGGTCAGCAGCAATACTCAGGTAGGCTGTGACGTTGCAACGATGCTCAATTGGTACCAAGGGGCCCAAAGAGTGCCAAGAAAATATTCCCCACACCATGACAACACCACCACCAGCCTGAACCGTTGATACAAAGCAGGATGGATCCATGCTTTCATGTTGTTGACGCCAAATTCTGACCCTACCATCTGAATGTCGCAGCAGAAATCGAGACTCATCAGACCAGGCAACGTTTTTCCAATCTTCTACTGTCTAATTTCGATGAGCTTGTGCAAATTGTCGCCTCAGTTTCCTGTTCTTAGCTGAAAGGAGTGGCACCCGGTGTGGTCTTCTGCTGCTGTAGCCCATCTGCCTCAAAGTTCGACGTACTGTGCATTCAGAGATGCTCTTCTGCCTACCTTGGTTGTAACGGGTGGCGATTTGAGTCACTGTTGCCTTTCTTTCAGCTCGAACCAGTCTGCCCATTCTCCTCATATCAACAAGGCATTTCCGCCCACAGAACTGCCGCTCACTGGATGTTTTTTATTTTTCAGACCATTCTCTGTAAACCCTAGAGATGGTTGTACGTGAAAATCCCAGTAGATCAGCAGTTTCTGAAATACTCAGACAAGCCCTTCTGGCACCAACAACCATGCCACGTTTAAAGGCACTCAAATCACCTTTCTTCCCCATACTGATGCTCGGTTTGAACTGCAGGAGATTGTCTTGACCATGTCTACATGCCTAAATGCACTGAGTTGCCGCCATGTGATTGGCTGATTAGAAATTAAGTGTTAACGAGCTGTTGTACAGGTGTACCTAATAAAGTGGCCGGTGAGTGTATACTCATTGCCTATAGTAAGCTATCAAAGCTTAGAGCTCATATTAATGACTTGTGGCAGAACAGCATTCAATCATGGCTCAGCTTCCAACTGCCACACCAGCAGCAGACAATGAATCCTGTATATGGTGGTTAATAAGTGGATTTTGGAGAGCGTGGGGTGAAAATTTCTGTGACATTTCCTGAGTCACAGAGAGTGGCTGTGCTGTGGTGACTGTAAACATGACTGTGTAGATTCCTTTAGCGGACATACATATACAGACTTCCCATATGGAAGGGACATTGTGGGAGTGGCTCAGAGAGGTGGTATTTGAAGCAGAAATTGTAGTCTATACAGTGTAAAAAATAGATGGCATATGTAGAAGTTTTTCCTTTATAATTTCCTACCTCTTTACATCTATACCTGAGTTTGACTTAAAAAAATTAAAATTTGTATAAAATATGACGTGTGAATTCAGATGTTTTTTCTGTATATGATATTATACAATCAACCTATTAATGTTATTGGGGCCAATGAAATACTGCATTTATCTTTTAGAGGAAAGGCCTACTTTATGGCTAGGGTTAATGTATCATCATTCCAGGCTATACATTAACTGAATGGTTGCTTTAATGTACAATGCTATGATCAAATCTGCATAGTGGACCTGGTGTCATAGGGCTGATTAGAGAACCCCTTCATTTTCTGTCATACAGATCGGTGCACATAGGCTGTTTGGTTCTACAATACTCTGCCTATATTGCAGCAAACACCCACCAGTAAGTAACACCTGCAATCCTTGCTACTACCGATTGTGGGTGTTAACCCTGCGATTGCCGCCAGTAAAGATGACTTCATCAAGGAGCAACGAACTGTTGCTATGACAGCCTTGGGTCTTTCAGGTTGTGGATCAATCAGACAACCCAGGGTTAAAGTACCTTAGGGGTCTGAAAAATAGTAAAATTAAAAAAAAGTAAAAAATTCTAATCACGCCCTTTTCCCTAGAACTGATATAAGTACAGGCAGTCCCCGAGTTACGTACAAGATAGGCTCCGTAGGTTTGTTCTTAAGTTGAATTTGTATGCAAGTCGAAACTGAATATTTAATAATTGTAGATCCAGACAAAAAAAATTTTTGGCCCAGTAACAATTGGAGTTTAAACATTTTTTAATGTACTAAGACCAAGGATTATCAATAAAGCTTCATTACAGATACCTCAAATCTGATTATTGCAATCTGGGACTATAGCAAAGCATTCAGAAAGCTTCACCAGAGGTCAAAGAGGTCTGTCTGTAACTATGGGTTGTCTGTAAGTCGGGTGTCCTTAAGTAGGGGACCACCTGTATGAATAAACAGTAAAAATCATAATAATGGTTATTCCTGACATTCCTTAACCCCGTAACGGAAACCAGTGCCCAAAGTCGAAAATGACCCTTTTTTGCCAGTTTTTAACACATAAAAAATGTACCTATAAAAAAGCTGTACAGTCCTCAAAATTGTAGCATTGAAAACGTTATCTCAACTGACAAAAAAATGACACCACACACAGCTCTGTACACTGGAGTATGAAAAAGTTATTAGCACCAGAAGATGGCAAAATGAAGAATTTAAATTGTTTTCATTAACAGGGATACCATATTTATATTGGTTTTATAATGTTCTCCTATATTTATCAAAATTAAAATGCCCCCTGATGATTTACATGGTTAACACCCGCGATCGGTGCCTGCACCTAACACCGGTGTTACTGGTGGGTTGCTGCAATTTGCCAGCATTTGGTAATTCCATTCTACTGGGGATATCTCGTCCCCCTCAAGGGTCTACAATCTGACACCTGAGGTGGGACATCCAACCCACTGGATGATGGCAGATGGGGCACTGATAATAGTAAAATGTCCAATTTTGGTTGGTGACACAATTTGATTCTCTCTATCCCCTGAAATCATTATGTACTGTATTTGCATATATGATCATATTTCTTATAGTGTAGCTATTGTAAAGTAATCCCTGTCATAATCCTTTGTCATCTTGGTTTGCATACATTTGTCATTATGCCTTTTGCACTTTGCTAATGTACTATACTTTAAATTATTGTTATATGTTTTATGCATGGGAACTTTCTGTAAGGTTTCAAAAGAATCCATCCGTCGCCGAGAAGATGGCAAGTGTTCTTGTAAAACACTATATGAGCTCCACTCTGTATTATTGATGAATATCCAAAATAATTATCATATTTTTCATTACTCCATTAACAGTAATGCATTCATTTTGACGGGGTCTTAGAAACCACTATCTGTAACTGTTACATTTGTTTTTATGGTCACATAGTAATTTTCTCTCTTTCGTTGATCCTTTTTATTACTTTTTAATTTTTTTAATACCATATATGTTATATAGATGACACACGTCAGTGTGCTCTTCAAACTCTCAAAAGTACATTTTGTATGAAATAATTTTTGGACGATTTTGTTACTATCAGGAGATAAAAATCAATGCAGTTATTCTCTGTCTGACAATTAAAAAGGATGGTTTATTTCCACAGAGTTTTAATTTTATTAAGTTAATAAAATAAATCTTAAGTACCATTATCTTAATAGCTTAATCTTCTGATTAAAAACTAATAATTTCTCTAGATGTAATTGTAGCCATCCTTAATATCTGTCTGGCTTAAGCATGAACTTTGAAAGGAACGACCGATACAGCTCCAGAGGACAGCTGGGCTGTTGAATGGCTGCTGTGGCATGACATAGGTTTCTTTCCATTTAACCCCTCACTTGCAGCAGCAGGTGTATGGAGAGGGCTCACAGGTAACCGATAACACCCGATATCTGTGCAGTCACCAGTGGCAGTCAAAAGCCAGTGGTGCATGGGCTCAGCCATCTTGGATTAGATCTTCACTCCCCATGACGTCACCAGGGAGCGTTGGTCTGTCACCACAAGAGACTGTTTGACTTTTGAAAATCTGTTACTATGTGCCAGTGACACATTGTAATAGATCATGTGTAAAATCCCCATATACTGCCATAGTATGGCAGAGGTGGTGAACCTATGGCACAAGTGCCAGAGGTGGCACTCTGAGCACTCTCTGTGGGCACCCAGGCCATTACCCAGGCAGGACTTAAAACCTCCTCCTGCAGTCCCTGGCCACCCAGGTTGTGCCGTGGTCAGTGCTATTTTAAAGCTACTTATCCTTAGCTGGAGGAGCAAGGAGGTGCAAACAGCTCCATCCTTTTTGGAGCTCCTGCTCTCGGCCCCGCAATTCTTTCTGTGCAGGGGACCCTTGAAGGAAGCTACAATGTTAATCTGAATTACTCCTCTGAAGGCTGTAAAAACCAAGTCCGTCAGAAAATGGCACAAATGCATTTTTTCCACAAATTTCACTGCATTTGGAATTTTTTTCCCATTACATGGCAGTTTCTATAACTTTTATATTGAATGCAAGGTTGGGACATTATAGGGGAGTGACACAAAATTGTCCATTACTTTTTGGAAAAACATCTGAGAAATATATGACACATGCTATCTTAATCCCTTAACGCCAAGGTCCTTTTTCGTTTTTGTGGTTTCATTTTTTACTCCCCACATTCATAAATTATTTTTCCATGTAAAGAGCTGTATGAGGGCTTGTTTTCTGTGTAACAAATTGCAGTTCATAGTGATGATATTTAATATTCCATGCCGTGTACTGTGAAGTGGGAAAAAAAATTACAAATGCAGGGAAAATTGTAAAAACCGCATTTGCGGCATGTCCTTGTGGGCTTGAATTTTACGTCTTTCACGCCACAAATGACATGTCTTGGGGTCGGTGCGATCAAAGGGTTACCATATTTGTATAGGTTTTACAAAAATTATTTTTTATAATTTGGTGTACAGAGCTGTGTGGTGTCATTTTTTGTGACTTTTGATAGACGTTTTCAAGGCTACTATATTAAGGACTTTACAGCCTTTTGATAATTTTAATTTTTTTTACATTTTTTATATTTTTCAAAAATGACAAAGTTACGGGGTTAAACACCGGGTATAACCATTATTATATCTTGATAGATCATACATTTTGAGATGCGACGATACCTAACATGTTTATGATTTTTACTGTTTATTTATATTTATATCAGTTCTACGGAACGGGGGGTAATTTGAATTTTTGGGGGGTTTTTAATATAATTTTTTAAAAACTTTTATTTTTACTTTTTTTTTAGACCCCCCTAGGGTACTTTAACCCTAGATTGTGTGATTGATCTTACCATATACTACCACTGTATGGCAGCATATGGGGCTTTTTCACATTTGCAAATGAATGGGTTAAAACCAGACAGCCTGAGGCTCTCATGGCAATATGAAGCACACGCCCACCTTGTATGGAGAGGGCTCAGCCCGTGAGCCCTCTCCATACACCCGCAGCTGTAATAGTATGAAAGTAGTGAGGATTCTGTTAAGCAGCGTTTCAGAACTTCTTTTAGCAAGGTACAAAAGATACACATGCTAATAAAAATGATATTAAAATTATATTGATGGAAAAAATATCAAGATTCCTTTCTAGTTTTATGAGGTAGACAAGTGGCAATAAAAGAAATTGATATAATGGGCACCAACTGATGACAAATGTAGACACATGACAAATGTAGATTCTTATATCCAAGAGGAAAACAAGTTAGATACAGTAGTAAAGGGTATGTTATACAAAATTTGGGTCCTTAAAGATCCTTTTTAAAACATCCATCTTATGGAACATGGTATAATTCTCTGTTTATATACTAAGATGTGTTTTCAACAATTTCTGAAATGCAGGAAACAATAAAATTATTATAAATTACTTATATACTATGTCACAGACCGATAAGTGGAAGAAATACCTGATTTCCTAGAAAATAGATTTGACTAGATTCATTGAAAAACGACATAGTGTGACATAAGTAACAAAATTATTATTATAATAACACTGTCAAAATGTCCTTTGAATATTCTATGAATGTATGATGTTATCTTCGAGACTCCAGCTGAAGAAGCTGTTAAACAGTCTGTAGATCTCATATTCAACTATGGGCTAGCGCCTGCATCTGGTTAGTACACGTCACTCTGCTGTGGGGTGGTAAATAAGTGGCTCAAACCTTTGAGCTACAATGCCTCTTCATGGAAGACCTGAAAAATTTCACTTCTGCAATGGGAGGGCCAAAACTGGTTCCCAACATTGTGCTCTGTTTCACATAGGCGTAATTGTTTAGGATTCAAATAGATTGTTTTTGTCCTTCCCCAATCACACAGTTGTTAAAATGACAGTACAATGTTTATCATAAACAATATGCAACAGTTGGCACTGGTCTCGCTCCCTGGCATGGACCATCTTCTCCTATAACATTGCATTGGGTTACTAGAAGTGTACATTTATCACCCAACAAGTAAAGAAAATCTAGCTGTTGTAGGCAGCTAATCTCCAATGGTCATCAGAAATATCTGGAACAGTGATATCTATTGCATTGGATAAGGAAAACAAAGAAAATCAAAAAACTTTAGCATCAAACATGTAAATCACATTAACATATAACTCTAGACAAGATCGGGACAGACAAGACATAAGATGCAGTAGGATAAACGGGGCAGTGGGGAACATGAAACTGCATAAAACAGTGTTATGAACAGAGCTGCAGAATTAGGGGAGGCCATACAAGAATTCCACCACTGTATCTGCAACTTGCAGTCCCAAGGCTCCCACACCTTATGAAAGGTATCCAATGTATTATTAAGGAGGGGGGCAGGGGTGTTGTACCAATTCATCAGCACTTTATAGAATGGTTCTTTAAAAGTGGTGCAAATAGATGCCTTAACTGTTCTATTCCATATTATTTGCCAGGGAAATAGTCTGTCCAATATCCACTTCCCACTTAGCCATATATCTGTGCACAGGTGGGGGTGCATCTGGGAGGCTAGAGAGGATTTGGTAGAGCATATTTATTGTACCCCAGATTGAGGTACCTCATCTACACAGCCTTTCAAATTCATAAGGCTTAGAGACTGTAGTGGACACAAACTGACCCATCACAAAGTGTTTCCACTGTAACTAATGGTACCATTCACTCATAGGCAAATTGGGCTCTCAAACAAGATATTCAAACTGCCTCAACTCTCACATGAGGGGGTCAACCATATCCGCAAAATGAAATACTGCCACATGGACCAATGCTTTACCATAGATGCTGTTAAGCTAGCAGGTATGCCAGGATTATACAAAATCGATACCGAAACCGGGAATATGAATTGAAACACTTTCTATATATCTGCCACACTGAAAGTGTAAAAGCAATGCGACCCAATAATAAGTGTGAGGGCTGTGGGTGGTCAAACCCTTATAGGTAAGAGTTGGGATGTGTTGGTGCCATCCATAGCTTTTTAATCTCAACCCATTTAGCATACGCAACCAAGATACCCAATAGTAATATGCAATATTTGGTACTGAAAGGCCCCCCTGGGCCTTGGGGGCAAGAATGACCAATTTTGCCATTCTATGTCGCCTGTTATCCCAAACAAAAATTAAAAGTGCTTTAAGCTCCTTCTGAGGTACCTTCACTGGAAATGCAGTAGTACAATAGCTTAGGGAGCCACCACTCAACTAAGCAGAAATATATGGTGTGACCTCTATTTAACCAACATTGCCTTTAAGTCCTTAGATAGGGGGCAATAGTTGGACCCATATAGCAAGGAGGGTGTCAACTGCACCCCAAGATATTTGAGAGAAGTTTAAATTAAAAATAACCCGCATATCTCCTCCCCCTTGTAATACATGTCTGCCCTACACCTCACTGGCTACTCCCAGAGGACTAGGGACACAGTTCTGCATACAGAAAGGTAAACTTTCATCTATCTTATCTTTTTTTTGGAAAAAGCCATTTTTACTTTAAAAATAACTTTGGCAATGTGTACACTATTCTTTATGGGTGCAGGGTGAGCCAAAAAAGGGAACCTGATGACAAATTCCCTTTAATACTCCTATAACCCAGGAAGAGCTAGAAGAGGTAGTCACAACCCAAGATAATCTAGGCTACAGGCACCTCAAAGGCTTTACAAAACCAAGGCAAATCAGTGAACGAAAGGAGAGTTGCTGTGCTACCAATAATGGCAAACGGATCGCTCCATCGATATGCAAATGATGATCATGAACATGGACGCAGCTTCTGACATCTCTTGGCTGTGGGTCAAAGCGCTCCATGTGCCCAGTCCAGTTTTATCCTATTTGATGCAGGCTCCTCCAGTAGATTATTAAAGAGTTTCTCCAGCACTTGTGGAATATCTGCATCCAAGATAGTTTCTGGTACACCTCTAATTTGAATGTTATAATGCCTCCACCGATTGTTTAGGTCCTCCAGATGGCGCTGCATACCCTGCAGGGCCTCAAAATGGTCCACCACTGTAGCCTGAAACCACAAGACGTATATACTGGTAGCATCATTGTCCCGTTCAAGGGTTTCTACCATTGCTTCAATATGCTGTAAATCTTGTTGAACCACTGATATCTCAGTGTAGCAGGTCTCTGGAACATCTGAAACCAGTTAATGAAAATCCTGTTTAGTCATAAGATTATCCAAAATCTGAATTCAGATAGGCGCCCATTTGTATCTCGACATGAGAGGTCAGGGGAAGGGGGGGCATGTTAGCCCCCGTGGGTGGGGTGACATGTGGAAACTGTGACATAGATGAGGTAGCCCCCAAGCTGTCCTCTGAATCCCTATCCTTCAATGTTCTCAAGCAGCTGGTGCAAGCAGCTCAAGCAATGGTGAAGGGCTGGCCACTCAAGGCGTTGGGTGATATCACTGCCATAAATAGAGGCACTCCCACACTTTGGATGGTGATGCTGAAACCCTCTGCATAGCTGGTGGCTCCTGGACTGGTGGAAACAGGAGCGGATACTGCTGTGCGGGGGGCAAAAATGTGGTGCTCACTCCCTCTGAACCTGTTTAAACTCCATGGTGTCTAAGGTGATAATCACCTGGGAGTGAATCAGATTCCGGAAGTCTATAGAATGTACCTTGATTTCCTAACTGGTATCCAGGCAAGGAATCTAGCGAGTCGAACTGGGCGTGTCCTCTACAGGTCGAGCCGCTATTCCTCATTTCCTTATTATTACCATCCACCTCCACCTCATCTGGCCGGACAGACTCTCTGCCTCTGCGGGCCGTCCACGCACATTGAGCGTCAGAGAGGGTCCACGTCCTCCGCCCGCTCACTGTGCATGGGCGGTTTTGTGACAAGCATACACTGTATCGAGTTACACTTGGTTTTGCATTTTGCAATTCAATGAGAACCAAATACTCAATAGCTAAAATTAATATAAAATGCAGTGTTAATCTTGCAACAACTGGATCTTTTATGAGCATATCCAGTGAGATGAGCATAAGTTACAAGACTGGGATAACACGGTTTGTTATATAGCTACATATAATCTTCCAGTAGTATACACTTTACATTCACCTTGAGATATTCAAAACAGGATGGAACGGGAAGTGACTTTACCAAAGCATTTGTCAAGAGTCTAGGCATAAGTTTTTTGTGGTACATCACCATTTTCTATACTTTGAATCCACATTAAGGTAATGAAAGTCAAGAATCCAATCAAATACACACTTACAATTACATTGCTTGGTTTATTGTAAGCCCTCTGGTTAGTACAAAGTTAATTGCCCGTAGATGCAAGAAAGTGGATCTAATCTCAACCCAAAATGTGATGATGGTCATTGTAAATGATCATTTTGCTTATCAATGTCATTTTGCAATCACATCACATGTCATTTGCAGAATGTGTTTGAACATTGATTCTTCATTCTGCTTATGTAATAGATGTTTCTAATTACCTTTGATCTATCCAACATGCCTTAATTCAGTAGCACCCCCTGCAATCCTTCATTAAAGACAGATAGAACAGTATAGAAAATGATTCCTTTAATGTGAGCCTCAAAATGAGGTTCCATCCCCTGCAGATGAAGGAAGTGTAACATTCATAATGGACATTAGAAGTTAGGAGGAAAAGTAATGAGACCTATTCCTAAATGAATTCTGAGAGCAATCTGATTCCTGGCCTGGCAATGCCGTGCAAATAATAAAAAGAAAAAAAGGTATTGTGCTTTATTTACTAACCTATGAATTGAAATGTCTTCCTTTTATTACAGAAATAAAGCAGAGGCTATGAAGAGGCAATCATTTTGGAAGCTATCAGACTTTCCGTAACATATCTCTTGTGGTTTAAATAACAGATAGTTTAAGTGTTTTTCCATTACCTTCGTGTAAATGAAAAATGCATAAAATATTTTAACAAGGCAAAGTAATCCAAGGAGATTGTTATTTTGTGTTACAAATTAGGTTATTTCTGTCATAAAATTAAAGAAAAAAAATCAACGCTAGGACATTTCTGGTTAATATCATTTACTAGGAAGAACATGTAACAGATTTAATGAGCTAGCAGGTCACCTGAATCCAGCTGTTTCCGACCAGCTTTTATGAAACAGCGAATGCAGCTAGCGGTAGGAGGTAAGCATTATTACAAGCTCTCAAGGAGTTACAAAATCGATTTCTGCTTGAATGAATTAATTTAGATTATCAATTTATAACCAGCTTCACGAATCCCATCAACTCAACAATGCAGTGAGTGATCAGACTCAGGCCTTACTAGAGCTGAACAATTAAGGGAGACGGAGAATAGAAAGTTAGAAGGAATGACAAAGGGACATTTACTGTCTGTATGTCATATTTACCAGGAGAGCCTCCACTTGCTTACACATGCCTAGTCTAATTAATTACATGGTATCTGGAAATTGTGTGCATACTTAACAGCTGCCCTTCTCCTCATCTTCACTTTCCTGTCTCCTTTCTGAATTCAGAGTGACAAAAATAAATAATTACGTTAAATATGGGCTTTGACGTGGGGCAAGGTGTTGCTCCAATTATATTGTGATGAATTTCTGCCAGAAGTGGATACTATGCCAGTCACAACTCTCAGCCAAACAAGCTCAATGGCTCAGGGGATTATTATCCCCTTTATGCCACCTCCACACCAGGGGGGCTGCAGAGTGGGCCAGCGTGGGTGTTTCAGCCAGCAACTGTACACAGCGCCTGGCATAGAATTGTACGCTGAGCACCCTCCTGATGCAAGAGGGGCAGAACGAAACAGAGACAGCATTCTCCTGCTGATACTACATTGATTACTGAAGGTATTTGTTTATTTGTGATGTGACTGGACTCTGCAGTCTTGTGGCATATACCTCAATGGATGGTATTGGCTGAAACAAAGATAGCATTGTGGTTATATGAGCCAATGGCCACTGCAACAGAGTAATTTTTAGCTATTTTATTCCCTAGCTAATTTTGGGAAATTTGGAAAAACCCTTTACCTCTTATGGTCTTCAAATAATATTGACAGGCTATGGCCAACTTTTCAAATGTATAAGATTTAATGTAAAACCTACAGTCTAGCATCTTATTATATCACAGGTTAGCAATGTGGGATTGGTGTAGAAGTTACGGTATGTTATATTTATGTCTCCATGCGGATGTATGGAACAGTATAAAAATTCTGTCACATCATGTTGTAGAAAACTTCCTGGTCAAGGGTGACTTTGAGATCACATCTCCCTGGCTCCTCATCAAAGGCTTGAAAGTACAATATAAGCACTTGTGAAGATGTCTCAGCTTCTAAAATATCTATTTTCTGTTTCCCTGGTGAATCTCCATAAGTTTGCAAAGAGGAAGAGAGAGTGCAGATGCAATTAAGGTGCTAAGAGGGTTTCCAATTACATATTCACTTTTGTAGATCAGAATATATAAAATCATAGCAAATTCCTAATGCTATCCTGTGAAACAATGTCCACAAGGCTTAATAGATTGATCTTGGGAGCAAAGTCCAAATCAGCATTGATGACAAAATTGAAAGTGAGACCTATAGATGTTTAGGACCGACTTTCTTTTATAAGGTTATATTCACACAGGGATTGTGACAGAATAAATCCTTGTCAAGCTTGGCATCCATCTCACATGACCTTTTTCCCCCAGAATCTGAGATGAATCTCCCATGCAGGTAGGACCAATGAAAAACTGCATGAAGATAACATTTTTAGACCCGCTCGGTGAACTTTCCAAAAATGTTAATTTTTTTCAGAAAAATGTGCCAAAATTGTACCACTGAAAAAAATCAAACCTAAGCCAGCTCTGTCAACCAAAAAAGTGATTTTCTCTTTATTAGTTTTTTTTCAGTAAAATCCACAAATAAGGTATAACTGTAAGTGGTCTATGGAGTAAAGATAACATTATTTTTATGGTATGGTGAATGCCCCTAAAAGAATCCAGAGTTAATAAAATCTCATTAAGAAGCTAAAGACCCACTTAACTGAAGTATTTTTAAAGTGCATCAAATCTTGCAGAAAATAAGCCCTTTTATGTCAAAAAAAAAAAATGTATATCCCTTAAAGGAAACCTACCACTTGTAGTGGCAGGTTTCCGATGGCAATACCGGGCACCAGCTCAGGGTGAGCTGGTGCCCGAGCTTATTTTAGTTAGTGTTTTAAACCGCGGTATCGCGGTTTAAAACACTTTTTAAACGTTATAGCCGGCGCAGGGAGGTACGCGCTCGGCGCTTACCGTGCACGCGGCTACATAGCAAGTGAATGAGAGCCGCGTGCACGGTAAGCGCCGAGCGCGTACCTGCCTGCGCCGGCTATAACGTTTAAAAAGTGTTTTAAACCGCGATACCGCGGTTTAAAACACTAACTAAAATAAGCTCGGGCACCAGCTCACCCTGAGTTGGTGCCCGGTATTGCCATCGGAAACCTGCCACTACAAGTGGTAGGTTTCCTTTAAAAAGTGACAATGCATAATCTGTTCTGAATGTCACAGCTTCCATTCAATGCCCTGGCGTGTGCTCATACAGCAGGTTACCACCACGTATGGGGTATTGACGTACTCTGGAGAGATTGGGTATCAAACTTTGTGGAGGGTTTTGATATTTTATCCACTGAGAATGTGTAAATTTTTGGAAAAATACATTCATTTAGCCAAAAAATGTTAAATTTCAAAATTGTTCCCAATTTTGTTTTAACCCCTGTAAAACAATTAAAATGTTAACAAAATTCACAAAAGTGGCCTTGCATACGTCTAGGGGTGTAGTTTCTTTAATGTAATTTATGGGGTTTTACTATTATTTAGGCACTGAAAGGGACTTGAAAGCTGAGCCTCATAACATCCTACAAAAATGAGAGGACACATAGAAAACTATATTGACATAAACGGGACATTTGGTGAATGTTATTTATCAAGTAATTTTCTTGCTATGACTGTGTTAAAAAGTCGAAAATTTTGAATTTACAAAATCGAGAATTGTTCCAAATTTTCACCAAATATCAGTTTTTTTCACATATAAATGCAAAACATATCACCCAAATTTTTCAACTAACATGAAGTACAATGTGTCACAAGAAAGCAGTCTCAAAATCACTTGGATGTGTTAAAGAATTTAAAAGTTATATTCACAGCGGGTCGCGCTGTATGGAGAGGGCTCACGGGCCGAGCCCTCTCCATAGCCGGTAAGTCTTTGCTGCATATTGCAGCAAAGGCTTACCGGTAACACCCGCGATCGGTGCTAGCACAGCGATGGCTGCCAGCAAAGCTGCCGGCAGCCTCAAAAAGATAGCGGCGCATGAGCACCGCCATCTTACCTTGGATTGCCGCTCCCCGTGACGACATCGGGGAGTGGCGATCCGTCTCCATGGTAGCCTCGGGTCTTCCGAAGACCCAAGGCTATTTCGTTTTAACCCCTTCATTACAATGTGCTGATAGCACATTGTAATGAATGAGGAGGAAAATCCCCATATACTGCCATACTGTAGTATGGCAGTATATGATAGGATAGATCAGACAACCTAGGGTTAAAGTACCCTGGGGAGTCTGAAAAATAGTAAAAATAAAAATAAAAAAAAGTTAAAAAATAAAAAAATTATAATAAAAAAACCCCTTAAATTTCAAATCACCCCCCTTTCCCTAGAACTGACATAAATATAAATAAAGAGTAAAAATCATAAACATATTAGGTATCAACGCGTCCGAAAATGCCCGATCTATCAAAATATGATAAAGGTTTTTCAATACGATTAACCCCGTACCGGAAAATAGCACCCAAAGTCGAAAATGGCACTTTTTTGCCATTTTGAAAAATTTAAAAAAATCTATAAAAAGTGATCAAAAGGTCGTACAGCCCTAAAAATTATATCATTGAAAATATTATCAAATTTCGCAAAAAATGACACCACCCACAGATCCGTACATGAAAGTATTAAAAAGTTATTAGCACCAGAAGTTGGCAAAATCAAAAAATTTATTTTTGTAAAGGAGGTTTTAATTTTTGTAAACGTATGAAAACATTATAAAACCTATACAAATTTGGTATCCCCTTAATCGTACCGACCCAAAGAATAAAGTAGACATGTCATTTGGGGCGCTCAGTGAAAGACGTAATATCCAAGCCCACAAGCAAATGGCGCAAATGCGTTTTTTTACCATTTTCACTGCATTTGGAATTTTTTTCCCACTTCCGAGTACATGGCATGGAATATTTAATACCATCTCTATGAAGTGCAATTTGTTACGCAGAAAACAAGCCATCACACAGCTCTTTAAGTGTAAAATTAAAAAAGTTATAGATTTTTGAAGGTGGGGAGTGAAAAATGGACATGAAAAAACAGGAAAGGGCCCGGTCCTTAACCAGTTAAAGAAGGCAGGTAGAAGTACTGGATTAGCGCAAAACGAGCCGTCGCCTAGTACATGCTCCCGCTCCTTTCTTCCCGTTTTTTATGCAGAATTTTGAACAGATGAAATAAATGATAAATGCCTTTTTAAGGACTTGTGAGTGCCAACTACTTTCTTCTTTTAGATATTGCAAAATACACTGTAAATAATCACTTAGCCTTACATCCAGTTTAGTTGGTTAGCGCGTGCATAGAAGTGAAAACTAGAACTTGTATGGTTGCTAGTAACAACACCTAAAAGTTTACTTTCACCCAGTTAACACTGGGTCATCCTGTTCCCATTACATTGGTCTGGACTTTAGTTAGGATGGTTCTTTTTTTGGCTGAAATGCTAGATTTTGGGTATATTTTAGCATCCAATTAAATATACTGTAATACTGTAAATATTGCTAACTGTATTATTTACCTGTTTGCTTCCTTTTGCTTGTGCTGAATTCCTTTGGATTCTTTCATCTTCCAGGCTTTGCAATGTAACCACATGTTTGTCTCTTAAATACACCTCCTAGAGGCTGTAAATGCTCTCTTTTCAACTGCATTGCAGTTAGAACAGTACTTGGCAGCAGGCAGGGATGGGCAAATGACCTCAAACTCCTGAGGGCCTTTAGCAGCGGTGTTCCATATTATTGATAGTAGTAGAGATATTGACAGTCTGTGCTCGGAAGGAAAATAGGAGTTTGATATGACATATTGTGTGTCTCAGCAAGACTCATAAATAATTTTGACAAGTTTTTGTATGCATGGGAAAGTCCTTGATTCAGCCTCCCATAAAAATAAACTTCTATTATGGAATGTATTTGTCAAGTGGCTGCATGATGGATGGAGCTGCGTTTACCCCTTGGCAGTTCGATGAGTTTTAGATGCACAGCTTACCAGAGAGGATTTGCGGGCAGTACAGAAATAATTATTCAGTATGAAATGTATAATGCTTGCACCTGAATTTTCATTTTTTATTATATTTGGTTTCCAATGTGATCCTGGTCCTTAAGACAAAGGGCCTTGCCATTTCCCTTGTAGCTATTGTTGTGTTTATGTTCCTTTGGGTATATATTCAATTACCACATGCTAACTGATTTAGTCTGGGCTTTTACACAAACTTTACTTGTATTTTCAGATATTGAATATGCACTTTCAACACATTCTGACAAGGAAGATATATCACTGTGTTTAGAGAGAGAGTGTACAAAATCATATTAAAAGGATTTTTAATAAATACATAAATGCTAGATGGGGATAAGAAGAAAAAAGCTAAATAGAATTATCTCACTCTTGTAAGTTTTCATACTTGTAAAATTAACTGCTCTTTCTTCAGGCTAAATCCTGTTTGTGATATTTTCTTTGTGAATAGATGGAACATAAAAAGATTTTAAAAAGAAAAAAGAGCTCTTGTCATCTGAGATGCAATACCAGACACAGATCGTGGACTCTTGTCAATGGTAAAGCAGACCTGGAGATCAGACCATGTAGGCACCTGTCAACATGATTGTACAAACTTTAAACAACAATACATTTGTTTCCAAGCTTGATTTAGCACCCCCAACACAAATTAGGTTGCTTTCTCTTCATTTAAAATTCTTGATACATCTATCAAGAAGGGTTGGTGTCAGATCATCTTGTTGTTTGGCCTCATAACCATGACTGTCTTTTTTGGCCATTATGTACGGTGCATACACTGTGTCTCAGCGCACCATGACGCAAAATATAGAGCAGGTCTTATTCCTGCCCAGATTTCCGTGTCCATTAGACATCGGTGAAAATGGGACATTTTGCATATACATGTTTGTGTGATAAGTTCTAAAGGGAATTCAGGCGGTCCCCTACTTAAGAACACTCGACTTACATACGACCCCTAGTTACAAATGGACCCCTGTATATTGGTATTTTATTGTACTTTAGTCCTAGGCTACAATAAAAAGCTATAACAGTTATCAAATGTGTCTGCAATGAAGCTTTAGTGTTAATATTGATTCTTATGACAACACAACATTTTTAAAATCCAATTGTCACAGAGACCAAAAAAGTTCTGGCTGGGATTACAATGATAAAATATACAGTTCCGACTTACATTCAAACTCAACTTAAGAACAAACCTACAGACCCTATCTTGTATGTAACACGGGGACTGCTTGTACATTAATATTACATATTTGATATCTAGCTGCATTTCTCCATAGAATTATAGCAAGTCAGTTTAATGATTTGATAACAAGCTGATTGGTGACTATCCAACTTCCTGTACCTCGAACGATCAGGAGAACAGGAATCCAGAGAAGGGGGTGGTGCTAAAAGACCATTTTACATCCTGCCGTTCCATTGAATATTATAGTCGTGCAGGAAATTACCAAGCCCAATGCTCAGCTAACACCGGCAGTCCAATTTGCAAATTTTAAGTTGCGCAAGATTTTGAAGAGCTTTGAAATGGTTATAACCTGAGGCATCTACATTTGAAATCAGAAGTTTACATATGCTATAAAAATGCACACATGCATGTTTATCGGACATTAATCAGAATAAACCTTTCCCATTTCAGGTGAATTAGGATTACTAATGCCAGAAAAATTAGATTCTTAAGGCATTTTTTATTACTTTCACCAAAGTCAAAAGTGTACATACATTTCATGAATATTTAGTACCATTGCCCTTAAAGTGTATGACTTGGTTCAATAATTGAATAATTAACAGAACATGTAACTGAGCCATGTTGGTAGCCTCCTTTCTCCACCTTCTTTTTCAGATTTCCCCATAAGTTTTCAATAGGGTTGAGATAACGTCTTTGTGGTGGCTACTCCAAAACATCAACTTTATGCTTAAACCATTTTGTAATCTGTCTGGCAGTAGCATCGGGTCATTGTCCACTTGAAAGACTTGCGCCCAGCTTTAACTTCCTGGTTGAAGTCTTGAGATGCTGCTTCAGTATTGCAACATAATGTTCTTTCCTCATGAAGCCATCTATTTTGTGAAGTGCACCAGTTCCTCCAGCAGCAAAACAGCCACTCCTGTGTTTCACAGTTGAGATGGTGGTCTCAGGCTTGTAAGCGGTTCCCTTATTCCTCCAAATGTTACAATGGTCATTATGGCCAGACTGTTCAATTTTAGTTTCGTCAAACCACAGGACATGTCTGCAAAAATTAAGGTCTTTAAGGTTCTACTTGACGTCATTGGGGATCGACGATCTGTTGCTATGACATATATGTGCTGTATAGCATTTGATCTTTTGTTACATTGTGCCAGTGGCCATACATTATACTGCCATACATTTGTATGGCAGTATATGGTAGGATCAATAAAACAACCTGGGGTTAAAGCGTAACTGTAAATTTTTAATTATATTACCAAATTATTATGTTATTCCCCCTTTAAAAAACAAACAGAATGATTCCCATATTGTGCTGCTCACCCTTTTCCTTCCAAGGTTGTGGCATTTTCTAGTCTAAAAATCTTTGACAAAAAATCTTTCCCACCAGAGGTGAAGTGGGTGGAGACTAAAGTGTACCTGTTTATGCCCTCAAACTAAGTCCAGTTAGCCTGCCCACAGATTCCATGATGCCTTGTGTTCTCTCTTGAAATAATTTAGCATTAAATTATTAATTGTCCTTCTACATGCCTATAAACTTAAGCAAGGAGGTCCTAAAGCTGTATGCAAATGACCTGTGAGATGTCCAATGAGTCATTATCATATTCAAGCTGTCCAACTTATTCATGAGTGGGAGGCACATCCACACCCCCCAGTGCTTGACTGACAACCTGTATAATGATGTGAGGTATAATGGTGTAATGGCTTCCTGGTGCTGGAGGCCACGCTTCCTGCGGCTTGTGTATGCATAGGAGAGAAACAACAGCTTCAGGCAGCCATGTTATAGTAGAACATGTCAAGTACATGTGTGTAGCTGATGTCTGTGTCTCACGCATGTGTATTAGGAGGGAGAGCATGTCAGCAGATGAAGCACAGACACTAGTAATGCTTTACTATACATTACACGTAGACCTGAGCAGGGAGAGGGGAGGGGTAACAGGGGTGACATCACTGCCTCTGACCATGTGACCAGCCTCATTTACATAATAAAGAAAAGATGATTTTACAATGATTAACAGGTGTCCTTTAAGGAATAAAATAAATAAATAGATAATGCTGAAGGAACCAGTCACAAGCGGCTCTCGATATGTACAGTAACCAGGGTGCATCAGTCTGCAGAAAGACCTTTTTAATGGTATCAAGTGATAAGGGAGAAATCAGTGGAGGTTTAGAGAAAAGAAAGGGAAAGTTACATACAGTTAGGGAATGTGATAGGGCTGCCTGCAAAATGTGGGTTTTTCAGGCATGTTTGAAAGTTTGGTAGTTGGGTATTAGCCTGATTAGCCTGATGTACTGCATTCCAGAGAATAGGTGCAGATCGGAGAAGTCTTGAAGATGTGAGTGGGAGGTTTACATTAAAGAAGAAAGTAATCTTAGATCAGTGGAGGATCGAAGAGCACTTGTGCTTGCAGCAACAAATTAGCGCTATATAAATAAAAATTATTATAATCGCTATATTGTGATTTGAGCAGGTGTACTTTGTGATTCTGTATTTTTGTATTTCTTTACAAATGTTACACATGTGCTAGAGGTTTCTGAAGATTCACAGTTTATAGGCATGGATTACTTCCAGAAATGTGTTCTAAAAAAATATATCCTTGTCATCCCTTACTCCTATACATGACATTCCCCAGTCTGCCTAAAGTTAGACAGTGAAATCTGAGCTATGTTCTGTTTTATTGATCTTGCCTATTTCTCTAGCTGGATTGACAGTTGAACAATTCACCCATCTACTTTGACTGACAACAGATAATGGAGATGCTCTCACTCGTAGATCATAGCGGAGAATAATTTCTAATTAAGTACTACAATTTTCATCAAAGGCATCCCACTAAAAAAAATAACCAGATTGATCACTTCAATTACTGGAATTTCACATTTAGTTTAAAGAGACATGTTTTTATAATGTGACAGACTTTAGCGCTTCAGAACTTCCCCAGCTATCAAAGTAATCGGGAGAGATGTAAGTGAAGGCAATTGTTTTAGTTCTTTAGCTTTTTTATTCTGTCTACAGCCTAGCGAAGAAATTGACCGTAAACTGATGATCTTTGCCAAGTCTATCAAATCTGTGCTAGAGGAGGCAGAAAAGCTGTAGATCATTTTTCTGGAAACTGATGATGAGCAGAAAACACTCTCACTGGATTTCAATGTTCTATTTATATGAACCTCATATTTTTTGTCACAATAATTTACCACGGATCATCATTAGCTCTGTTATTTCTCTGAAACGCGTGCGTGACTTAATTCGTTTAGCTCGCAAATTTCCTGAAAATATATTGACTGCTTTACTTTTGAAGGTATTGTCCGCTTGGAGGAGAAATTGAGAATACAGGCAGTCCCCGGGTTACATACAAGATAGGGTCAGTAGGTTTGTTCTTAAGTTGAATTTGTATGCAAGTCGGAACTGTATATTTTATCATTGTAATCCCAGCCAGAACTTTTTTGGTCTCTGTGACAACTGTTTTTTAAAAATGTTGGGTTGTCATAAGAATCAGGATTAACAATAAAGCTTCATTACAGAGACCTGTGATAACTGCTATAGCTGTTTATTGTAGTCTAAGGCTAAAGTACAGTAAATTACCAATATCCAGAGGTCCGTTTGTAACTAGGGGTTGTATGTAAGTCGAGTGTTCTTAAGTAGGGGACCGCCTGTAGTGAAAATTAACTATATCATTACATGGAAGTTCTGTCTCTGAACAAACTAAAAGTAAGAATGAACACAAAGTAAACAGAACATTTAGCAAAGCACACAATTTGTTTATGTTAAACCTTCTAAGAACTTCCTTGTCGCCATTAAAGGACCTCTTCATTCCTGATAGCACCACAAAGGGAACAACTTTCTACTTAAGGCCTCCTTCACCTCTCAGCATGACCCTTTTCATTAAACTTTTCTCTACTTTGAGAAACTTCATCCCTTGTGGTCCAACAGTGAGCAGTAGGCTTTATATTACCAGCATGCTCAGTGGTTGACCTCCCTGTTGCCTCACTGGTTAACCCTACTCCTCATTGTGTGTCCTTTGAGGAAAACTTATTCCCTGTGCCCCCCTCCCCGAGGTAACATCAGCTTTTCTCATGTCCTCCTGGGAGATACTTCTTGCTTTTGGCCCCTAAGAATTGGCTTCATGCTAGCAGCCCTTTGCTTATCTCTCCTAATGACTTCAAGAAACTTGACAGGGAACTCCTTTCTGTTGGTCACCATGCAGTTTTTTTTCTGCCAGACCTCTCAACTTCATCACATGTTACCTTTATCACATCTAGAAGCCAGTGTATGTCTGAAGCTCAGGAAATTCTGCCGCCATTGGAAGCATGGTGTTTGCTCAATATTCTTAATAATGCTTAATGCTTTATTTGGTGTTTTAGTGTTGTTAATGGACTTCTAGCACCAGATTACTGGTAGGAGAGTGTCCTAATTATGCTGCTCGTTCCGTCTAGTGGATAGGGTGGACTGTTTTCTAGCATTTTAAATAACAAAATATTGTAAAACAGCTGGAGGTGCTCAGGCTGATGGCACCTGAACGCCTCTTGGCTTCCCTGGCTTTTAATTTATGCACGCTCTTCGCTGCAAGCCTCCTCCTGCTTCCAGCCGGGGAACGAGGAGAGAGCACACGCCACACTCTCTCCACGCCCTGGCTCTGATATCACTGACCGGATCCTAATTTTCTGGCCAGGAGCAAGAGGAGGCTTGCTGCAGGGGGTGCATAAATTGAAGGCCGGGGAAGCCAAGAAGTGCTTGGGCGCCTCTGGCTGTTTTACAAAGTTAATATTTTATTATTAAAGATGCCAGAAAACTTGCAAAAACAGTCCCCCGTCTCCTAGACAGAATGAGCAGCCTAATTAGGACACTCTACCACCAATAATCTGGTGGTAGATGTCCTTTAAGGGTATGATGATGGGGGAATGGTTGTAGGCAGGCAGCTGGAACTCACTGATTATGGTTCCTCCCTGCCTGGCAGGAGGGGTAGGGCGGGGGTATAACTTTAAATGTTAGTGGTTTGTTACCTATAAAACTCAATAACAGTCTGCTAGCTTCCTTCCTTCTCTGTGACAGTTTCTTAGGTATCGCCTATGAAAGTTGGTGTATTCATACACTTATAATACTTTAAAGGGGTATTCTGGGAATATGAACGTCTGACACAAAAACCCATGAAAATATAAATAAATGAATACAACAATACTCAATGTCATTAGTCACAAAACAGAGCTAAAATAGATTGATTTTATGATTTACAAAATTTATGGCCTCTCTAAAGTAGGTGGAGTTATCACTAAGATGGCTGCCACTGGAAACTACAAGTTCCATGATCCTTTAGTTCTTAGTAACTCCTCCTGCCTCTTGTGCTCTGCTCCCAGTGATGATGTAACAGACTTTCTTGCTCTGTTACCATAGTAATGATGTGTAACTGCCATCCCTGCACATCAGCACAGCACTGGCCATACTGGATGCGCTTCAACCAACCGACTACAGCCAAACGTAGTGGTGATCACATGACCTCCCCAGGCAGGTGCAGGACATGTGATGTGGACATGTGACCAGCGGCAATCTTCTTTCCTGTGTCTGCTCCACAACGGACCGCGCGGAGGAAATTAACGGACTGATTAAAGGGCCAGTAGCATTTTAATTCTTCATTACAGTCTGTCACCAGCATTTTCTGCTAAGGGGAGCAAAATTTTAAATAACAACTAATTACACATTAGCATACATTTTGAGTACCAGTTTGTATATGAATTATGCTTATTCCTGGAATACCCCTTTAAATATTTATTTATGGAACATAAAGATGTTGAAATTAAGATGAAAAAAGAAATGTAACATTAAGCAAAGAAATATATATATAATATGTGTGTGTGTGTGTATATATATATATATATATATATATATATATATATATATATATATATATATATATAAATAAAATATATATATATATATATATATATATATATATATATAAATAAAATATATATATATATATATATATATATATATATATAAATAAATATATATATATATATATATATATATATATATATATATATATATATATATATATATATATTGTATATAATATATGTATATATATGTCTCTATGAAAATGTGGCTTTTTTGTTTCACCCATGATATAGGAATTTAAATAATTAGATTGCTGGGAAACTGTAAAAGATGCCTTGAACCTAATGACACAAATATACATCATTACTGTACAGCATATCTATAACCTAATGTGGTGTTATGGAAAAAATCCATCTATTCGACCCTTCAAGTCCTGGAGGGGCCTGTAACTCATTATGTTACAGGAATATCTTACACAAAAGGATTTAAGGAATCAGAAAAAAGATCTTTCACTGTTAAGCAGGAAAAGGTGGCCTAATGTGGACTTCTCTATAAATGTCTGACCCCAAGAGAACCGCAGCCTGTTGTGTATTTTATGGCCTGCTGCAGTAGTATATTCTGTGGCAACTGCCGTTTAGATCATTGAAATCCAAGTGCCTTTCTTTCATAACCACTTGTCAAATGTGCATAAGTGCTTGCCCACATCTGTTTATGAGGTAAAAGACTAGAACGATAATGTTTATGGAGAGATTATATTGAAGCTGCTATCGCTGCTACACATTATCAGGCACCAGCCCCCTTCCATCCATTTATGTCTTATTTAGTGGTAGCTGGAGATGCAGATGCATAGATTTTTCATATGTGGTTGATATTCAATAACATAACTTAAGAACAATATTAAGAAATTAATGTATATTTCTTACAAGTCAAATGCTGGAGTTCCATGGAGAGGTTTTCTGTTTTACATACAAAGTGAATTTTCATGGCAGGAGTTATCGAAGTACTTCTTTCAGCACAAAAAGAAAGTGAATTACTATACACACAGCATGTATGTATATACAGTGGGTATGGAAAGTATTCAGACCCCTGTAAATTTTTCATTCTTTGTTTCATTGCAAGATCGAAAAAGTTATTTTTTTTTTGTTCATTAATGTACACCATCTTGACAGAAAAAAAACAAATGTAGATATTTTCCATTAGTATTTAAACCCTGTGCCCGGTAATGATGAAACAAGTTTTTCACATCTGGATTTGGGGATCCTCTGACATTCTACTTTGCAGATCTTCTCCAGTTCCCTCAGTTTGGCTGGTGAATGTTGGTGGACAGCTATCACATCTCTCCAGAGATGCTCAATTAGGTTTCAGTCAGGGCTCTGGTTGGGCCAGTCAAGAATGGTCACAGAGTTGTTCTGAAGCCACTGCTTTGTTATTTTGGCTGTGTCCTAAGAGCCATTGTCTTGTTGGAAGGTGAACCTTTGGCCCAGTCTGAGGTCCAGAGCAGTCTGGAAGAGGTTTTCATCCAGGATATCTCTGTGCTTGGCTGCATTCATCTTTCCTTCAATTGCAACCAGTAGCTGAAAAATACCCCCATAGCATGATGCTACCACCACCATGTTTCACTGTTGGGATTGTATTCGGCAGGCGATGAGCAGTGCCTGGTTCTCTCCACACATACCTCTTGGAATTAACGCCAAAAAGTTCAATCTTCATCTCATCAGACCAGAGAATATTATTTCACATAGTTTTGGAGTCCTTTAGGTGTTTTTTTTTGCAAACTGTAAGCAAGTTTTCATGGGTATAGCACTGAGGAGAGGCTTCTGTCAGCACACTCTGGCATGAAGCCCCAACAGGTGGAGGGGTACATTGATAGTTGACTTTGTGGAACTTTCTTCCATCTCAATATTGCATCTCTGGAGATCAGCCACAGTGAACTTGGGGTATTCTTTACCTCTCTCACCAAAGCTCTTCTCCAACAATTGTTTAGTTTGGTTGGTCGGCCAGGTTAAGGAAGAGTTGTGCTCACCACTTTTCCCATTTAAGGATTACGGAGGCCATTGTGCTCTTTGGAACCTTGAGTGCTGTAGAAATTCTTTTGAAAGCTTGACCAGATCTGTGCCTTTCCATAGTTTTTTCTCTGAGCTCATTGGGCAGTTCCTTGTACCTCATGATTCTCATGTGCACTGTGAGCTGTAATGTCTTATACAGACAGGTATGTGCCTTTCATAATCAATTTCAATCAGTTTAATTAAACACAGCTGGACTCCAATGAAGGAGTAGAACCAACTTAAGGAGGATCATAAGGAAATGGACAGCATGTAGGTTAAATATGAGTTTTACATCAAAGGGTCTCAATACTTATGACCATGTGATATTTCTTTTTTTCTTGTTTAATAAATTAGCAAAAATATCTAAATTTCAGTTTTTTCTGTCAAGATAGGGTGCAGAGTGTACATTAATGAGCAAAAGAGAACGTTTTTGATCTTACCAATTGGCTGCAAAGGTTGGCTGAAAAATTTAAAGGGGTCTCAACTCGGATCAGGTCCTTTTCCTGTCTGAGTTTGCGGCCTGCACAGTCTTTTCTACTGTCATGAGCACATAAGCGCAACCACACACAGAGGACACATGGATGTTGTTTGAATCCTGAGTAGATCAGGTTTTTGAGGACTCCAAAACATCACAAGAATGAATAGCATGTTGCTGTGCATCTTCAATAGTTTCAGCCTAACGGGTGTTGAATATGGACACCTGTCAATTGTACTATGAAAAGTTTTGGTTGTCTAACTGGTTTTTCATAGTTTTAATGCCACCAAACATTTGGTAATGTAGCTAATCTCTCCATTGAGATTTCATTACTTCCCACCCTCCCAGTTCCTGTTCTGTGATGAATTGTGAAAATAAATTGTGAATGGCAATGCAAGTCTTCCAAAATGCCCTCAGCTCTGTCATTCATGAAAATCTATTCAAACCAGCCAGAAGCAGGGTCTAACAGGCTTTCTTTGTCAGTGTAATACTGATTACTACAAAGTAGTAGTATTGCAATGCATGTTCCTAGTAAGACTAAAATAAAAAGTTTAAAAGGCACCTGTCATCAGGAAAGTCATTTTTACATAATGAGATGATCCAATAGCCACTGGCAAGTTGATTTAAATAATATATTAGTCATACATCTTTTTTATAGTTTCTTTAACATTTCTTTAACATTTTCTGGCAGCAGAGTGTGGGGTGAGTCCTGGGGTAGGGGGCAGTTCACACGGAAAGAGTCATCTTCTCAAGGCCTCATCCCCTCACTCATAGCCTACACCCTCCATCAGCCTCTTCACTGCCCCCTGTATACTTCAACTCACTGCCACAAGCAATTCTCATTTGTATTGCCCCAGCCATGGGGACTCACCACACACTGTTCGTAGGCAACAAGTAATGTTTAAAAAGTATTAAAAAGCTTTATCAAGTTGCATGACAAAGGTATTTTTGAAACAACATACTACAACAAATTTCCTCTCATAAACACATTACCGTATATACTCTATTATAATCAGACCCGAGTATAAGCCGAGGTACCTAATTTTAACACAAAAACTGGAAAAACCTATTGACTCGACAATAGGCAGAGGGTGGGAAATGCATTGATCACAGCCCCCCCAGTATATAGCCTGCCAGTCCCTGTAGTGTACAGCCTGCCAGCCCCTCTAGTATTAAGCCTGCCAGCCCCTCTAGTATATAGCCTGCCAGCCCCTGTAGTATTTAGCCTGCCAGCCCCCTGTAGTATTTAGCCTGCCAGCCCACTGTAGTATATATCCTGCCAGCCCCTCTGTAGTAAAAAAATAAATAAATAACAGTGTACTCACCTTTCTGACGGCTCCCGTAGGTCCTTTTCTTGCTTGCCGTAGGTCCCCCGTAGGTCCTCTTTGGGTCTTTTCGCTCCTCTTCGGCTCCTCTCTGGATTGTTTGGCTCTCTTTGGGTCTTCATGTTCGGCCAGCACACACAATGACTTCAGCTGCTTGATGACGCCATTGTTTGTGAACCCCCAGCATCACAACGGGACTCGAAGAGGAGCCGAAGGACCCGAAGAGGCACCGGAGTATCGGAAGCAAGAAGAGGACCTACGGGGGACATTGGAAAGGTGAGTACAGTGCTGGTTTATTGAATGGACTCGAGTATAAGCCGAGTTAGGGTTTTTCAGCATAGATTTTGTGATGAAAAACGCGACTTATACCGAGTATATACGGTAAGTCCTTTCCAGATTACAACCCTTTTAAATGTATCAGTGTAGATAGTCTTGGATACATAATATTGAAGTTGAAATGTGTGAGATACTAGGTAGATAATCTTCATGCCATTCATTGGACATAAATGATGCGGAATGGGTAACCTGTTCACAAAGAGTTATCTGTTAGACCTTGTGTCTTCATCTTGTGTCTGGTCTCTTGAGTAATTTGTCTAGATATTTACACTTTGTATCTTAAACATATGTTCAGGAACCCTCAAGTCAAATACTGTTTTTAATAGCGGGCAGTAGAGGAGTCAGACACTGTACACAATTTAGATTAGAGGTGGCCTGCACGTGGAACTCTGGCTCTGTGGGAACATATTTTATATTTTTCAACAAACGTCAAAATTTGCCAGAAATCATGGTCTTGTATTCCTATTACTGTTCATTGTTAAGAACTGCATGATTATGTTTCACTGTTTCCCAGATATGTGTGTTTAATAGATTTTCAGAGCTCCTGTAATACTGAAAAGGTTAATAGGAGTCTGCAAGAGCATCAGGCAGTAGAGCAACAGCGGTAATAAATTCAAACTTTAACTCGGGGATAATAATGTGTATTCTTGGAGGAATTCTCTCCCAACAATTCCTTCTCACAGGCATCCATCGTGGCAGATGTTTGCAAATCTTGGTGTAAAAGTGATTAAAATATTTGAAGAAAACTGAAATAATGTCAGTGACAAAATTTATTTCTCTAAGTGCAGATGTAAGACATCAAACTCCCAGACTGATGGCAGAATTAAGGAGAAAACACCATCTGGTTCAATAATTACGTGAAAATACCATATTATTCTGTTTGTGTTAACCTCTTGAGCATCTCAGAGATCAGAAGATGTTGATTTTGCTGCACCCTGGCAGTGACTGGGTTACTTGGATGCCATCTTCATCACTGTCTTTATTTAGTCTGTAAGTGTATGTGTGTGTCACATAAGCAATTCTATTTTATCATTAAAAAAACGACGTCTTACATGACTAATGAGTCTTTGAATTGTTGCTAAACAAGCAAATTATTTGCGTATGTGTCACCTCAGTTATCAAGTTTGCAAGTGTGACAGCTTCAACAACTGTCACGTAGCATGCTCAGTGCTTGCAACCATATGTTTTTGCTTGACAAAACTCAGAACCTCTAGATCAATTTTCAATCTGGAGTGCTCAAATTAACACTTTCGAAACGCACCGCAATATGCACAGCTTGGCAAAGCTTGCAGAAATCGCACATTTTGTGGATATTAGCTGATATCTTTGGATTGAGCCTTAAAGCACTCAATCATTTTGATTAAAAGACTGATTTCTCATAAAGCCACAGTCTGTTGAAGGCGCGAAGCCAATGACATTTGAGCATTCATATATTTTCATAAACTTTGAACAATGTCCGCGAGACACCTCTTCAATCTTGGCCACACAACAGCAGGGCATTCAATCTTTCTTTAGTTGAAGACAGAAAATTTGAATATCAGCATAATATTATTAATGTAACAGTTTGCAGCCTGCGTTCCATGTTGGTTGTTGCGGAGCAGATGTATGAAATGTACACGGAACATCTTCCTTTCATGAAGCTCGAACAATTATTCTCCAAGCGAGTTTCAGTTGTTTAATTGTGACTAATGAAAGCAAATAGCCATCAAACTTTTTGGCATATGTGTTCAAATGACAAACCTGTCAAGTTTCACTCATTAAAAGGATGTCTCACTTTTGTCAGGGATTTTGTTAAGCTCTTCGGATGTTTAGTGTACGTATAAACAAACGTTGGAGGCTTGCTGATTTTTTTTCCATCTAATCCATTAAAATCACATCTTTGTTGTTTGCGTAAAACACAGATGTCTGGCCTGTATCAAAGCCCCTTGCGCTAGCTAGAGGGTTCTTAAAGAAGTTTTAAAGGCATGCCTCTTTTGGACCAAATTTCCTCAGCAATTTGCAGTAGTTTTGCCTTCTATGCCAAGATTTCCAGATTGTTTCAGCTTTTTATGAAATCCAAAAGTTAGGTTCTGTAGGTTTGTTCTTAAGTCGGAACTGTATATTTTCTAATTGCAACCCCAGTTAACAAAGTATTATTGGTTGGAAAGCAGAAAAAGACTTAGTCAGAACAAGGCAAAACATAAACAACTTGCAGCGGGAGCATATACAGGTCATTTTTATTTGATACATACCCAGCTACTGTATCATTCAAAGCAATAGAATATTGGGGGGGGGGGGTAACAATAGGGGGAGGAGACACAAGATCGTTATAGTTAGTTATGAGGAGGAACATAAATGGTGAGTAAGAAGATAAATGAGCCATGTTATCTCAAAAGGAAAATTAGGGGAATGGGGCTTGAGCTCTCTCCAAGATGAGGGACCCTTGTGAAACAATCCACAGATTCCTTGAAAGTGTCTGTCCTAGTTGTCTGAATCCTCTTAAACAGCATCAGAAGATTGATTCTATTTTTAAATGATAGGTCAGGTGTTTTCTATTTCACAGCTATATAGATTCTGGTCACTAAATCTATAAATTGGACCATCCTATGCACCTTGTTCCTGACTTCTGCTTGCTTATCTCCTAACAGGTGTACTGCCGGAGTCACTGGCGTTGTATTACCTAGTACAGAGCAGATGTGAGTTTTAACAGTATTCCAGGGAGAGGCTATTATAGGGCAGTGCCACCAAATATGAATCATGTTGCCCAGGGTATTGCAGCCTCAGGGTATATATTCTGTGTGGAAACCTTAGTGAGGTCTCTGTTGTCTGCTCTTAGCTAGTGTGGTATAACAGTGCCTCCATCTCTGTAAAGTGAACTGCCATCCTAGGTTCCGACTCCCATAGTTCCACAAATTGAGACTGGATGTTGAGAGGGGCTGGGGAGGGATTGAAAATGGAATATGAGGGGGAAATTTTTTTCATAATTTTAAAGCAATACTGCCTAATTGTAGACCTTACTGGGAGTTGGATAACCTCTTTCAGTCCTATTTATACGTGGCTAGAATAAAATGTATAACATGGGTACTTTTACATGGTTTATAAAAATATGTTTAAAGAAGTAACATGTCAGTTAGAATATATGGCTGGCTGCATAAAAACGTGTGCAGCCCCTGGAAGCGAATGTCAGTCCGATCATACAGATTGCACAAACTACACTGGACTGCAGTCCTTTCATCATACAGATATATGTTGCATGGACTCTCTGTCAGCCAACCAAACTTCAGTGCTGGTACTGTAAGTACCAGAGCTGAAGTTTGACTGACAGGGAGTCATTGCATCATATTTCTTTTTTAAGCCAGGTCTGTTAGATTGGATCAACATACGGCAGCCGGACTTAATGTAGACACTATTTTAGGTAATGTAAGGATCATGTTCAATACGTGTATGCACGTTGTGAAAAGATATGAATTGGCTTACATATATGTTCATGGTTAATAATAATAATTCTTTATTTATATAGCACCTACAGTTAACCACATATTGTAATATACAGCCTATTTTGTTGGCTTTATTTACTAGAATCAAAACTGAGATTTTTAACTGACCAATTTATACTTGCTATAGTAAGGACGAGTAGTATATTTTCCATTGTGCCAATTGATAACCACCCCTTTATAATATGTGGTAACACAGGTACAGGGCTGGCTCCAGCACTGGGCATACCCATGGCCCAGGGCTGCTGGGGGGGGCCCACATAAGTCTGTACATAAGGAATCAATAAGGGGTGAGGGGGGATTTATATAAAATAACCATGAGGGGGCTGTTTGGTATGATACAGGAGATTGAGTTAGTTTCTCAATTTTTGATGCCGCTACATGAGGCTCTTTATCACAAAAACTTGTAAGACCCTAGAAAGCAGGGGCCTGCTGAGGCTCTATAGCCCAGGGGGCCTCCTGGAGCCGACCCTGACCAGGTATAACATATTTACAATAAAATAATGAAAATTATACTTCATATGCATAATTGTTTGCATTGCTGCAATATATTTGTGCATTCCTGCTTATGTATTGTCCTGTATAAAAGGCCATATGACTATTTAGCTCTTCTCTATGGTGAGATCAGTAAAGTTACATCTAAGGTCACTTTTTACATTTCTATACAAGTACCAAAATGTGATGTCATCTAGATGTCCGTTTCTATAGGTACCTTGCCTGTTCTCTTCAACTTTTCATTAAATCACAAGAGGGGTTAAGAGATGGGAAACATAGGGTGGCTAATGAGATCCTAACATCATTAGCACCTATAATTAATCAAGACACACACCAGGATGTAAGTAATTGTGGGATGTCAGAATGCCTGGATACATTTTGATGCATGAATGCTTTCCTGCTCGGTCTTCTGATCACCCAATATAGCATAGTACATATTACTGGATGTATCTTTCTATAGAAGACAGATCACTTTCTTTAAAAACAAATGCTTACATTAATATGTACATGACAGGAGCGAGGATTGATTAGTATAATTTTCAGATACTGGAAATATGTCATTAACACATCCACCTTGTATTCTTGTGAGTATTATTAGACAATTACCTAAGTTTGTTTATTTAGCAACTGTGGTGTAATACCGCACAAAACCCTAATGCACATATCCTTATTAGTGCCATTATGTCAAACATTTTCTAATGAGTCTCTGCTGGCATAGTCAGCTGTTTTAAGAAACGTACTGTGTGAAGGTAGAATTACAGTAATTAAAGCAATCATTTCTTCAATACACTTCAGCAAGTCCTAGTTGCCTATTTATTGTTTGTCATCAATAGTTTAAGGCAGGACTACAGATTACAGCATGCTTAGGACTTGACATCACATGATATGTTAGTCGATGTCGCCTCAGCTCAAACACCCTCTGGTCCAAGTACAAGAATGTTTACAGGGCTAAATCAGCCTTTAGCACTATACACCATTAAGGCATTGAGCTGGATTGATTGTTCTGTCTAGCTCAGACCTTCTTTGGAAAACATTACGGTGGCATATCTTCCAGAATCACAAAATTCCTCCTTAAACTGAGGACAAATAGGTTGGGTCTGCCGCAGAATTCTTATATTCTGTTTGTCCCAGCTTGTTACTTTTGCAATAGTAAACTCCACCAATGTTTATGGACAAACAATTCAAATGCAGTTTGATATGTACATGTGCAGGGTAGCTGTAAACTACTAGATGATCACTGGAGATGGGCGATTCGATTTGAACGAAGTGGAATTCAGTCCGAATTTCAGGAAAAATTTGATTCGTCACGAATCCGAAGTTTTCAGTGATTATTGGGAACAAAGTTTTTTTTTCTCCTTATTTATTACCAAAATGGGTGTGAGCACAAAGTGTTACATGGGGCAGAGAACTCTGGAAAGAAGAAAGGGACACCCTTGATCACATGTGCAGACGTGTAAGCCAATCAGCGACCGGCAAGCTTATGTGATGTCACACAGCCCTTTAAAAAAGGCAGCCATTTCCAATCGCAGCATTTCACACTGCATGTACTGTCTCCAACTTCTAACTGTTTGTACTGTACTGTGCTGTAGCAATTTCTGCTCAATTTTGATCTGTATACCCCAAATAGCAGTTCTATTTTGTTGCTGAAGTGAATTGGAAGAAATCTGTGTAAAATCCACATAGTTTCTGTAGTGATTTCTGCTCCAATCCCACGGTGTCCTTTTTTGGGGATCTGTATACCCCAATAGCAGTTTTTTTTTGTTGCTGAAGTGAATAGAAAGAAATCTGCGTATAATCCACATAGTTTCTGTAGTGATTTCTGCTCCTATTCTAGGATGTCAGTTCTTGTGCTTCTGTATACCCCAAATTTCAAGTTTTTTTGGTAGATAAAGTAGATCCGTGTCAAATCAAAATAGTTGATTAACCAATATGTCAGACAGAGAGGTGGCAGGTAGAAAAGGCACAGGTCGCACCACAGTAAGGGGACTTCGCGGCAGGGGTGACTCTGTGAGACCAGAACTACCATTGTCATCTAGCGGGAGTGTGTTGATAAACAACCCAAAGTTCGTCGATTAGTTGACTAGGTCATCCACTTCCTCCCAAATGACATCTGACAACCCCAGCCAAGAGTCCGTGGGTTTGTCAGATACAAATCTTAGTTGGCATGGCCCAGGAGCAGGTCAGCGACGCTCACCTGTCCTCAACCAGCCTTTGTCCTGTTCATCCAGAGATCTACTAGGTTGTCTGGGCTCAGCGCCACTATACAGCGAGGATGAATTCTTTGAGGACAGTCAGCAGCTGCTTAGCGGTGAAGAGGTGGGGCAGACATCCGCTACTTTGTGCAGTAGGTGGGAAAGTAGTGAGAGTTGCACGGGAGGTTATGTTGTACTTCCAAGTAGTCGGGCTGTGCATACTGAAACCGTTGAGGAGAACAGCAGTGGCAGAGAAACACAAATCGGTGATAATGTAGCCAATCGCAATTGGGAGCCAGGTGAAGCCAGGGATTCATCATCATCGTCTGGAGAAGAGGGTGTCGGCTTGCGCGGCAGGCAGCAAGGCAGGCAGCAAGTCGCTACTGTGGCCGTGAGCCAGCAGGGTAGCAGCAGTGCGAGGACAGGAGCCAAACGGCAAACCTCGCTTCGCAGGTCCAAGTAAGCAGTGCCACAGGTGCTCAGTGAGGCAGCGGTGTTAGTAGTCACTCAGTGCAGAATGTTGGCAGTAAAATCACCACCTCGACGTAATGGCAGTTTTTTTGTTAAGATACCAGAGGAGCCGAGCGTGTATATATGTAGAATCTGCGGGCAGAAAGTGAAGCGTGGCCATGGAGCTAACATTGGCACCGTGGCCCTGTGTCGACACATGCAGCGTCACCATCCAATGGCCTGGGAGAAATGTGTCTCAGATGTGGAGGTCCATCCTGCCGCTGCAGCAGCACCTAGTGGCACACATGCCAATTCAGTCCGTCAAGTCTCCAGCACCTCCTGCGGAAGGGAGCTGTTTGTCTTTGACATCATCTCCTGCTCCAGATGCTCCTGCTCCTCGCTACGCACGGCACCAGCAGTCGTTGAAAGAGGCGATTAGAGAGATACAACTGTATGCGTCTAGCCATCCTAAGGTGCAGAAGCTGACCGTGCTCCTGTCAAAGTTCTTGGTACTGCAGTCCCTCAAAACAAAGAAAAAATTTAATTTTCCGCTCACCGTCTGATGTCCATTCGCTGTGCTGGCTGCTACTCTGGGACCACGAGGATTGAATAGAAGTTCAGCAGGAAAAAATTGCATTCCGCACCAGGTGTGGATAAAACCATGAAAAACTTTTATTCTTCTTTTTTCATGTATACCTTCCTTGTCATTTTAAGAAGTCCTTGGAATAAAAGTTTTTCATGGTTTTATCCACACCTGGTGCGGCATGCAATTTTTCCTGCTGAACTTCTACTGCAGTCCCTCCCTTTCTAAGTTGTGGACTCTGCACCCTTCAGAGAACTAATGGCTTGTGCCAAACCGAAATGGAGAGTTCCAAGCCAAACCGAGTTTCCAAAAAGGCAGTGCCGGCCCTTCACAAATATGTAGAACAGAAGGTAGGCCAGTCCTTGAGATTATCACTTTCTTCCAAGGTGCATGTCAGCATGGACGTGTGGAGCTATCCTTTACGCCCACTGGGTGAATGTGCTTCCCGCCCAGCCACACCAAGAACTTGAACAGGAGACGCCGCTTTCTCCTCCACAATGTCAAACTGCTGCTCTGTGCCAGTGTTTTCCTCCTCCACCACCACCTCAGCCTCCACAAGTCTAAGTGCTGTTCCACCATACCACATGTGCAGGGCACAGCGGTGTCACGCAGTTCTATACCTCGTTTGCCTTGGCGAACTAAGTCAGACAGGGGAGGAACTGCTCCGAGTCATGTAAGAAGAAATCAATCTGTGGCTTTCTCCCCAACAACTGCAAAACGGAACCATGGCGACAGACAATGGGAACATGGTGTCCTTGCTGCACCGAAGAGGGATGGTCCATGCGCCCTGCATGGCACACGTGTTCAATCTGGTTGTCAACAGGTTCCTCAAGTCTTCCACCCAAGACATTTTAAAAATGGCCAGGAAACTGTGCTTGCACTTCAGCCATTCTTACAAAGAAGAGGGGTTTTTCCACTTAGGTGACAGGAGAGGAGGAGCAGGAGCATCCGGAGGAGGTAGAAGACGAGGCAGATGACCCAGAAGCACCGTGGCAGTATACAGTGGAGATGGAGGCACAGATGGCCCGCAGCATGCTGCTTTGCCTAACTAGTGACAGCCGAATAGTGAACAGCCGGCAAAGGGATAACTTTTGGCTCTCCACCCTCTTGGACCCTCGCTCTCTGACCTCATTCTGCTGCTGCCACCACCTCCACACTCATTGTGCCACTCTGTGGTCTACCATGTTGCTGCCCTCTCCAAACTCTGTCATTGAACCACTCCGTGGCTTACCATGTTGGCACCACCTCTTGCTCTGTCATTTTGCCACTCTGTGGTCTACCAGGTTGCTGCCACCTCCACACTCTGTAATTGTACCACTCTGTGGCTTCCTGCTGCTGCCACCTCCAGAAATGGTCACTGTGCCACTTTTTGACCCCATGCTGCTGCCACCACCTCCACACTCTGTGGCCTACCATGTTGCTGCCCTCTTCACACTTTGTCATTGTGCCACTCTGCGGCCTACTCATGCTGCTGCCAATTGACCGCTGTCTCCCTGGAACACCCTGTGATTTCCATAATGATGTTTTCACCCTCCACCACTCTGACGTTGCCACTGTGTTTGGTTTTCACCTTCATTTCATCTGTCATAAGGAATGAAAAGCCTCAGGATTGATCCTCAAAGGCAGGAGTGGATACAGAACACAGAGCACATGCAAATATCCCATTTACTGGTCATCTCTGTTTTGGATCAACTCCTGTTTGTTTTTGGCTTTAGCAATACTGATGGATTATTGACCGATTGAAAGCGGACACTGACGGATGAAAAGAAGGGCGAAATGATCAGTGACATCAGTGCAAAATTACTGCCGACACCCTCTCCACTCTTTTAGTAGGTTTCTACATGTATGCACGTTTAACAGAACAGATTCTGTCGTAATCTATGGAATCATCTGATGTCAGTGTAAAAAGAGTGCATTCTTTGATGTTATAGTAGGATCTTGGTCCTCAGCTCGGTCCTTTGTAGCTGGAATAGACGTTTGGTCAAGTTGGCCTCTGTAAGTGCCCATGGATTTGAAAAGTGAAGCAATTCTAAGAATGGCGGCTGCCATATGCGTGTCACACTAAAACACAGCATTGTTTGAAGACCAAACCACACTCCCTATGCATATTTGAGTGTGGCACAACAGTCTACAACACTCTACAGGCTCTCTGCAGCCAGGAAATAGCTGTTTTTAAATGTGATTCGTCATGATCCGATTCGGGTCGAATCCAATTTTTTCGAAAAATTCGGCAAATCGGGTAGAATAGAATTTCTACAAATTCGCCCATCTCTAATGATCACGCCTGATACGCTTTAATTAAAAACCAAGTGGCAAAACAACTGTTCTGTTCCGCGGCAGGAAACGGTTAATAAATTTGAATCGTTATGCTGTTTTTATCATAAAAATTAACCCAATGCAAAATACAAATATTAACGCAAAAAACAAGCCCTAATATGTAAATGTTGGGGGAAAAAAATTCTGTATTTTGGAATTTGAGCAGGGAAAAATAAAAAAAAAGTGTTGTGTTCTGAAGGTGATTTTAGGCCGTGTCCTGAAGGTGTTTAAGTAATTTTCTATTGTAATATAAACAGAGTCCATCAGATCCTCCACATACATTTCTGTAATTTTAGTCCACTGTTTACATGATGGGGAGTTCAGTTCTCTTCCACAGGAGGGATCCATACCCTTGCTGTCATCATCACAAATAAGAAAATAGTATTTTAAATGAAACTTTGTGATAATGCTCACCTCAGTGCTGAGGCAGGTGCTTTCAGACATTGCTCCGTATGCAAAATACAGGAAGGTGTTTTTAATCTGTATTTAATATAATCCAGTGTATCCACTACTGCATCTCTCCCTCATACAGTGATCACATTGGAGAGAAGAAAGGTGTTGGACCTGAAAATGGGTAGGGGGTGTACACTGCCAAATGATATGATGTTTTTTCTAAGTATGGACAGTAAGTGACACATAGCGAAGTTTAATAAATCCAGATGCAGACACCAAGGTGAATGTACAGTAGATTGTGCGGGCCAAACCTCTACACATACAGTACAATGACAGCAATTGCTATAAATGAGCCACCAGTATAAACATCAATAGACTTCTCATATTTTATTACCTACATCATCTAGAACAATCTGCCTTTATCAACGGTTAAAAGAAGGGCCAGATCCATGACATTGTGTTTCTTCGATAAAAAATAGGAGTTATAGCACTGTGCTGGTGGACCACATAGCATATCACTTTGATTAATACAGGACAAAGTGCATTAGTCACGTCTAATAAATGTATTTTACAATAGACATGGTATCACCAGAATAGCTACAGAATTACTGTTAACAATGTTAAGTCACATTCTCCAGCGTTAATAATGTCACAACTATGTCACTAATTCATTCCTGACCTTGAGCTCCATGATCTGCTTTCTCCCAGATTTATTGGACTATAGTACACCCTAATAAAAAATGAAGCATGCATTTTTATTTTATTCTTTTGATGTAAGCAAATATTTCTTTTTTTTTCTGCATAGCAATGAGATGATGAGTGATATAGACTCTCCTCCTATAATGAGATTTCATATTGCACCTAATAGTAATGACTGTATGCATTCTAGATATATTTCTGCATGTATCCTTCTTATGCGTAATACACTAGAGGATTGTGGGATTTCCTTTCAGTAGAGATGCCATTAGTTGAATTGTGTAGACTTGATAGAAGGGGTTCTCTGCTCAGGGACCCCCCTTCTGTGGTCCTTTTCTGTTGATACATTATACACAGATAGAAGGATCAAGTAGAAAGTAGAAACTTTTACAATTCCATTAAAAACATTGTTGGAAAAGAGCAAGGGATGCTACAGGTGACAATTGTTTTGCTCTTACAAGCAGCCAGATGGTTTGCAGCCAGATCTTGTGCAGTGAGCTCTGCAGATTTTTGTGGCCGATAACTTTAAAAAAAAGCATTAGCAAAGCGAGTGTGTGAGCTTGGCAGCGAGTGTGCACTGATCCCAAGTGTGTGCAGTGTCATAAGTGTGACTTAGGTTTAAGGGAAGGAGTACTTTTTGGATCCTGCAACAAATAGATAAGTGCATCTACATTTTTATTTCCTGATATTCATTGTGTGTTTTTTATTGCAACCAAGTAGATCTGAAGGTATTTTACTTGCATAATCTGTATATTGTGTGGGGGGTATAGGGAGGCATTCACCTTGCTTATCTAGACAGTATAGTCACAGGTGCTGCCTAATTAATAGTGGGGTGTGGCTATCTAATTAGCAGCCTTTATATACTTCTGTGGTCAGTTTGTTTGGTGGTTTGCAGCCAGATCTTGTGCAGTGAGCTCTGCAGATTTTTGTGGCCGATAACTTTAAAAAAAAGCATTAGCAAAGCGAGTGTGTGAGCTTGGCAGCGAGTGTGCACTGATCCCAAGTGTGTGCAGTGTCATAAGTGTGACTTAGGTTTAAGGGACTTAAGTTTGAGGGGCTTTAGTAGGTAACTTCTGTGTTTTGTGTTACTTTGACTGTAAATTCTTCTTTCTGTGCATATTTATATTGTAATCCCCATTAGAATTATGGACTCCATAAGTGGCATTGCTACAAGGTGTACATCCTGTGCCATGTATGCTTTCCTTGAACAGCCGTTCGAGGGGGAATACTGCTGTGTGGGATGTGTGAAAATTGCTCATCTGGAAGCCCAGATTCTGGATCTAAATGAGCAAGTTTCAAGGCTGCGGGCAATTGATAATATGGAACGAAGTTTGCTGCTCCTGGAGCACAAACTCTCTGGGGAAGATGGGTGTGAGGAGGGAAGTATGGAGGTGCAGAATGAGGGGGCAGCTAGTTGGGTAACATGTAGAAGGCGGGGTAGAGGGAAGAGTTGTAGAGAGTCTAGTCCTGATCTGGTGCACCCCAATAAGTTTGCCAGGCTGGTGGATGAGGGGGATATCAGCTCTGGGGTAGCAATGCTGCAGAAAGACGTGGCCGCTAGCAACCAGGGGAATGTCTGCTCCAGTAAGAAGGGTAATGGGAGCAAAGGCAAAGTCAGACAGGTGCTGGTAGTGGGAGATTCCATTATTAGGGGAACACACAGGGCAATCTGTCACAAAGACCGTGCATACCGAACAGTGTGTTGTTTGCCGGGTGCTCGGGTTCGGCATGTTGCGGATCGGGTTGACGGATTACTGGGAGGGGCTGGTGAGGAACCAGCGGTCATGGTCCACATTGGCACTAATGACAAAGTAACAGGTAGGTGGAAGGTCCTTAAAAATGATTTCAGAGATTTAGGCCATAAGCTCAGGGCAAGGACCTCAAAGGTAATTTTCTCCGAAATACTGCCTGTACCACGTGCCACACCAGAAAGGCAGCGGGAGATCAAGGAGGTAAATAAGTGGCTCAAAAGTTGGTGTAGGAAGGAGGGGTTTGGGTTCATGGAGAACTGGGATGACTTTTCTGTGGGCTACAGGCTCTACAGTAGGGATGGGCTGCACCTCAATGGGGAGGGGGCCGCTGTTTTAGGGGAAAAAATGGCTAGAGGGTTGGAGGAGTGTTTAAACTAGAGACCTGGGGGGAGGGCAATTACACTTGTGCAGGGCAAATAGACGGTGTACATAGAGAGCTGGGAAGGGTCATAGTCCATGGGGGAGGAAGGGGGGCTGGAATGAGATTGGGGAATAAGGACAAAAGGAATAGGGACAGGGAAAACCATATAAAGTGTATGTACACAAATGCCAGAAGCCTCACAAACAAAATGGAGGAACTGGAACTCTTGATGTTGGAACGGAAATATGATATAGTGGGTATCAGCGAGACATGGCTGGACAGTAGCTATGACTGGGCTGTTACTATAGATGGTTATAGTCTTTTTAGAAAGGATCGTATAAATAAAAAAGGGGGAGGGGTTTGTTTATATGTGAATTCTTGCCTCAAGCCCGTCCTGCGAGATGACATCAGTAACGCAAATGTGGAGTCCCTATGGGTGGAGATAAGAGGAGGGAAAAAGAATAATAAAATATTACTAGGGGTCTGTTATAAGGCTCCAAATATAATGGAGGCAGCAGAGGAAATGCTGATAAGTGAAATGGATGCGGCTTCAAAGCATGGTGAAGTACTTATCATGGGGGACTTCAATTACCCAGATATTGACTGGGGGGCAGAAACCTGCAGGTCCTTCAAAGGTAGCAGGTTCTTGTCAACAACAAAAGACAATTACCTGTCGCAACTAGTCCTGGAGCCAACAAGAGGGGGGGCACTGCTGGACCTTATCCTTACCAACAGACCTGATAGGATATCAAAACTACAGGTTGGGGGGAACCTGGGGAATAGTGATCATAATATCATTGATTTTGTATTACGCTTTACTAAGAGCGTTAGTGAAGGGGCAACCAACACTCTAAACTTCAGGAGGGCAAATTTTCAGCAACTAAGGGAAGACCTTAAAGGCATAGACTGGGATAATGCTCTCAAGGACAAAAGCCCCCCCCAAAAATGGGACTTTTTCTCATATATTCTGAAAAAGTCCTGTGAGAAACACATACCTTATGGGAAAAAGCATAAAAGGAACAAGAAAAACCCTATGTGGCTAACTAGTCTTGTAAGGAAAGCAATAAGCGAGAAAGATAAAGCATTTAAGGTGCTAAAACGTGAAGGTAGTGATGAGGCATTACAGGATTATAGAGAGAAAAATAAATCCTGTAAAAAGCAGATAAAGGCCGCAAAAATAGAGACTGAGAGAAATATTGCCAGGGAGAGCAAAAATAATCCCAAATTATTTTTCAAGTATATAAATGATAAGAAACTAAAAACAGAGAGTGTGGGTCCCCTTAGAAATAACATGGGGGTCATGGTGGAAGGAGATGAGGAAAGGGCCAATCTACTGAATGTCGCCTTCTCAACTGTCTTTACCCAGGAAAATCCCCTGGTGGAAGACACAATGAGGAATAATGTTAATTCTTTTTATAATGTCAACAGTTTAACCCAGGAAGAGGTACGGCGCCGCCTCGCAACCACTAAGATAGATAAATCACCGGGGCCAGATGGCATACACCCCCGGGTTCTGCATGAATTATGTACCGTGATAGACAGACCGTTATTTTTAATATTTGAAGATTCACTGAGGACTGGTTATGTTCCACAGGAATGGCGCATAGCAAATGTGGTACCAATATACAAAAAAGGATCAAATAGCGATCCTGGAAACTACAGACCCGTAAGTCTAACTGCTGTGGTGGGGAAAATATTTGAGGGGTTTATTAGAGATGCTATCCTGGAGTATCTCACTGTGCACAACCTTATAACCCAGCGTCAGCATGGGTTTATGAGAGATCGGTCCTGTCAGACTAATCTGATTGGTTTCTACGAGGAGGTAAGTTCAAGACTGGATCTGGGGGACGCTGTGGATGTTGTATATCTGGACTTCTCAAAGGCATTTGACACCGTGCCACATAAAAGGTTGGTATACAAAATGAGACTGCTGGGAATAGGAGAAAATCTGTGTATCTGGGTAAGTAATTGGCTTAGTGATAGAAAACAGAGGGTGGTCATTAATGGCACATTCTCAGATTGGGTTGATGTTACCAGTGGAGTGCCACAGGGGTCAGTATTGGGGCCACTTCTTTTTAATATTTTTATTAATGACCTTGTAGTGGGTTTACACAGTCAAGTTTCAATATTTGCAGATGATACTAAGCTGTGTAAAGTAATAAATACTGAGGTCGATAGTTTAGCATTACAGAGGGATTTGTGGAAGCTTGAGGGATGGGCAGAGAAATGGTTGATGAGGTTTAATGTAGATAAATGTAAAGTTATGCACATGGGCCATGGAAACAAAAAGTATAATTATGTTCTAAACGGTCAATTACTTAGTAAAACTGAAGCTGAAAAGGACTTGGGCGTATTGGTGGATGGTAAACTTAATTTTAGTGACCAGAGCCAGGCGGCTGCTGCTAAAGCAAATAAAATAATGGGATGTATCAAGAGAGGAATAGATTCTCATGATAAAGACATAGTTTTGCCCTTATACAAATCCCTGGTCAGACCACACATGGAATATTGTGTACAGTTTTGGGCACCAGTGTATAAAAAGGATATAATAGAGCTGGAACGGGTGCAAAGGAGAGCAACCAGGATTATTAGGGGAATGGGGGGATTAGAATACACTGACAGATTACAAAATTTGGGATTATTTAGTTTAGAAAAAAGACGACTGAGGGGAGACCTCATTACAATGTACAAATACCTGAACGGACAGTACAAGGATCTCTCCAAAGATCTTTTTATACCTAGGCCTGTGACCAGGACAAGGGGACATCCTCTACGCCTAGAGGAGAGGCGATTCTACCATCACCATAGACAAAGGTTCTTTACTGTAAGAGCAGTGAGACTATGGAACTCTCTGCCGCAGGAGGTTGTTATGGCCGACTCTATGTACATGTTCAAGAGAGGCCTGGATGACTTTCTGGAGAGAAAAAATATCACGGGTTATGGGGATAAAACATTTATTTAATTCTTGAAGGTTGGACTTGATGGACTTGCGTCTCCTTCCAGCCTTATATACTATGATACTATGATTTGCTCTGGCAGTGCCCATATGTGACATGGTTAACTAGCAAATAAACCACATTTTCCCTACAGCAGCATAAAGGCCAAACTCAGGTTTAGGAAGTGTTCTCACTCTCGGTATCTTTTTGCCTTTCCTATTCCAAGGCGATATGGCCCGAGCATGTGAACAGATCTTCAGAGAAACTCAGGGTTGACCATTGGCTGGCTTAAAGAGAGTTATTGTAGTATATTTCACTCCACATAGCATTGTCCTTAAACATACCTACTATCCTAGGAGATACTATCCGCCACATAATCTTCAATTCTCACAAGACCTTTTCCTACAATCCGGTCTTTTCACAACTGTCTCCAGAACTTCTCTTGTGCATCCCCCATACTCTGGGAGACTCTGCCAAAATGTCAGACTGTCCACCACCTTCCAAACCTTCAAACTTACACTGAAAGCTAATCATATAACTGCCCAAAACACTTAGTAACCTCATTGCTTTGTTCCTGCATCAGCTGCTCCATCTAGCCTCTGATATAGATTGTGCATCCTCACAACAGTATCCTCCATCAACTTACACCAGTTTAATGTAGTTTTTTTTAATCTTTTTATAACACTTATCATGGATTTAAAGCCTTTTAATATACTTAACTCATGGGTACCACTCGGTTGCCATACCACTGTTGCCTATACAAGATGGCATCATGTTTTTATGAAAAAATTGCAAACCAGTGATGATATGAGGCACATTGCTATAGATTTCATGTACAGGCAGTCCCCGACTTGCAGACAACCCTTAGTTACAAATGGACAACTGGATGTTGGTAGTATACTGTACTTTAGCCCTAGACTACAATTATTAAAGGTGTAGCTCTAGACTGAAGTTATCAGAGGAGTCTGCATTTAATCGTCATTGTTAATCCTGGTTCTTATGACAACCTAACATTTTTATAATCCAGTTGTCAAAGAGACAAAAACATTTTGGCTGGGGTTACAATTATAAAATGTACAGTTCTGACTTTCATACAAATTCAACTTAAGAGCAAACTTACATAACCAATCTTAAACGTAACCTGGGGACTGCCTGTATCATAGATGATATCAAGACACATTGGGGCAGATTTATCAAGTGTCTGAAAGTCAGAATATTTCCAATTGCCCATGGCAACCAATCACAGCTCCCCTTTAAAATATTCATGAACACTGGTGAAATGAAAGCTGAGCTGTGATTGGTTGCCATGGGCAACTGGAAATATTCTGACTTTCAGACTGCTTGATAAATCTGCCCCATTGTTTAGATTGTATCTCCTATTATGCAAACTTAGCTTTAGAGTACATTCTTATGGTTCATGGCAAGGATTTGATAGCTCCAGGCATATATAGGACTCCGAATTCCGAAAATTTCATGAAGTACATTTTTGGCATGTTATTCACTATGATTTAGAATTTCTGGATCTTTATAGCAATGAGACTCATTAAAACCTTGTATACTAAAATGTCATTATTAACACAACAGTAGTTTTCAGCAGTTGGTAATTATTGGCATAATTAAACATTTATCATGAAACAAGTATTTATCATTAATTGAACTTTCATTAAAATCCATCTCCGCACCAGCTAGATTAGCTAGTGTTCTTAAAGTCTGTAACTGCTGAATGTTAGAAGCAGGATTGGTCAGTGTGTGAGTGTGTGTGTATATATATATATATATATATATATATATACATATGTGCTGTGCATTACAAGTCAATTGTTTAGATGTGCTTACACATTGACATAACTGGCATTCCCTAGGGCAAAACGTGTTTACATATCTTGGGTTACTTTTATGCCTTGAATGAGGTTAATAAAACAAATGATAGTGGCTCTGCACCATAGAGTGATGTGCTTGTAATAGCGGCAGTGGATGACTTGTGGGTTGTCGGTGATTTATGGCACTTGAGCCAGTGATCTCACTTACACGTGTAACATGAGTGACATATGTAGGGCACAATACCTATGAACAATAATACAATGTATACTGTCGTTCTCCATAATGGCATTTTTATGACTTAAAGGAGAACTACAAGATTTATCAGAATACTTGAAAAGTGAAATATATGAAATATTTAATCCCAAGACTCTCTACCTATGATCCACTAAGTAAATTTCCTCTAATGGAACCTTGGCTTTATAGTTACCGATCAAAGTTTTTCATTTTTCGCACATACAATGGGGAAAATAAGTATTTGATAGGCTGCTGACTTGCCACATACAGAGAATGGAGAAGTCTGTGATTATAATGGTAGGTACCAAGGCTGTAAGAGTCGTGATAAAATGGAACATCTCCGAATCTGGAAATATATAATAAATTCTAAAAATTATGAAAATTTCTTTAAATGCCTGGCATGTTTCTGATCTAAGGTTTTAGGCCATAGGTGCACAACATTTATTGGTCCAAGGGCCGCATTGTCTTACTGATCAACGGAGCCACAGCAGTTACCAGCACCTTGTAATGCAAATACTGCATTCAGAGCAGAGATCAGATAATAAGCACAAAGCACAGCACAATAACTGATGATGGCCCTGTAACCAAGGGCCATCATCTGTCCATTTTTTCTGGGGGCTGTGTCTGTGTGTCGGCTAATATGAGTTACATACACCTCTGCGGGCACATTTTTTTAAAATATGTGGACATTTAAAAAAATTATTGGGGCACCGCTACAATGAAAAGCAGGATGTACATCAGAATTTTGCAACTAATGAAAGGTCCTCATTAAATATAAAGGTATCCTCATCATACATTGTGATGCCAGGGTATCAGAACTCTGATAATCATAGATGAACTGCTCTCCTAACTTGTTTTCAGCCTCTGAAAAGTCAGTCGTTAAATGCAGTGAGAGTTCCTGAAAGCTGTGAAAGTACAGCTTCTTTATTTTAGCATGCTCATAGGTTTTAAAGAAAACTCTACTGGAGCACAGAGGTATATATCAAACTGACATGTGCGATGACTGCTGCACCTGTGCTTAGACAAAGATGTCCTTAATGTACATCTCGTACGCAGAGCTTGAGGACTTAGGTTTAGAATATGTGATGTGTAAGGTCATTCGAGTTAGGTGTCATTGTTGAGATTGTGAGCACATACAGTAGGTCACACTTTTTGCTATTGAAGGTCATGTATTCATTATTTGGGCTTCCATGTTAGATTTTGTATTTTGTTCTGATTTTACTGGATCTTATGTCCTTCTTCCATTTTTTAAAATACATTTTTATTTTGGTTAATTTTTGCATTTTGTTAACCGATTTTCTAGTTTTAGGAAAGTTCAGTTCACACCTTTGTTGGGGCTTTCTTTTACACACTCCGTAACAGAAACTAAAAACAAAAGGTAAAGGGAACATTTTCTATTCACCTTCGGTTCCCCAACGACTTCCATGTACAGTAGGCTACCTATATGGTTATGTTATTAATAGCAGAAAAAAGATGTTAGTTGTGCAATTTTTTTCTGCCTCGTAATAACAGAAGGGAAAGAAGAAAGGCAAAAGTGATATCTTTTAGAGTTTATCTGTGCTTTCTGATGCTTGGGAAGGCCGATATTGTGTTCTAGAATGTCCTTTTATAACATAACCTGCTATAAACCATGAACTAAGAATCATCATCGGGGGATCCTATTAGTGACTAACCACCCTCCATGATCACTATGCATACAGAGATAACTGATCACTACTCTCAAGTATGTTTAAAAGCATAGAACTAGCATAGATATAAATGAAGACATGACAGGTTATACTGAATCTTTACCCACTTGCAGAATTAGCGATCTTTCTATGGTGACCAGTTCCTTTTAACGATTAAAACATCTGTACATGAATTTGTGCATTTTGTGCAATGATAGATCATGTAGAATTTAGTCTGAAATACAATTTCTGGATTGTTATTAAACAATCTGCTTCTGTAATACTGAATTGCCCTACCAAGCAGTCTAGTAATATAGAAAGGTTAATAATAGTTTATGAACTTTGGGACAATTACGTAGTCCTCAATAGAGAAAATATTAGACTTGTTCTGAAGTAAACTGCCTAAAAAATCTCCATCATATTCACACTCGAGCTTCACTTTCTAAGCCCATATTCTGCAACTTTGTTTTTGTTTTCTCTAGGGCAAAAAATTTACTGTATCAGTGCTTTTATGTCACAAGAATGAATTGAATTCTTACCCTTTAGTGCAAACAACAATAGACAGAGTGGTAACCTACTGGAAAACAAATAGACACCCCGTCCCTTTTGGGGATTCAGAGAGGTTCAGAAAGATGGAGCTGACGGTGGAGTGGTGGCAGATAAAAAGAGGCCGATGCAAGAAAGAATCCTGCGGTCATTTATTACCATGCCATCTTCATAGTGTGTGCTGAACCAAGGTGCAGTGTAATGATTCAGACAAATGATGTTAATAATAATAGCTGGCCCTTGGCAAAAGTAGAATACCTAGTACTGCAGCATAAGAACTAATCAGATTCTTTAAAAAAAATGGTCTCGGAAGGACAGATTTTTATTTTTCTGCTGTTCTTCTGTCCAGGTTTTCCCTTTTGATTTGATGTCTTTAACAAAAACAAAGCGGTAAAAGAGTTATATTCTGAAGGGAGAGTGAGCAGAAAAGACATTCATTCTAAGCCTGTGCCTGAAGAGAGTCACTTTTATGTTTTCTGCTAGTGCCTTATATTTAATTAAAAAATCTTAAAGGAAACAGCTTGACCTATGTGGTGTATACAGTCTAAGAATAAAAGTCTACATGATAACTAGGCAGGCATTTAGGGACCTGTACAGTTTTTTACCTTAGTGTCACTTATTGATATCTGAAAGGTGAAATAGTTACCTCTGTTGAGGGACTCACCTTTTTATTTGCATTTAGCATTTTATCTTAAAATTGCTTTTTATTTTACAGATGTCTGACTTTCTGCCTTCTCTGGCAAAACAATATGAAAAGAGAACTTTCAAAAGCAAAAAAGTGTCAGCCAGCACGTTTATAGAGAAAAACTGACCAAAATAACACTCTTAAATAGCCAACCTCTAAACGTAGATTGTAGGTTCTTCTGGGGAGTTTCTAGTGGTGAGACAAAATTGACCGTACTTTATTCTGTAAAATTTGTGCATCTCTAAAGCTTGTGATTTGTTGGTGGCTCCCATTCGACATTTTGCGTTTAACCCCTTTATCTTAACCAGAAATGTCAGTAAAGGCCATACATTTATCTGACTTTAGTTTTAGGATTGTCTCCATTATAAGCTTAGTGCTCCATGCAGTAACAGTATATCATCGAGCCAACAACCCAGGCTGTCCATATTAAATGCCTATAAGATACTATGCGGAGATCCACGAGGTGCTTGAGGTGCTGTCCCACTTCTGGAGGCGCTGCTGCTTGTAGTAAATGAGTGTGTACACTCTGGTAGATGTAAAACAATTTTTTTTATTCCAAGTAAAATAGTTTTACATCTACCAGAGTGTACACACTCATTTACTACAAGCAGCAGCGCCTCCAGAAGTGGGACAGCACCTCAAGCACCTCGTGGATCTCCGCATTGTTCGCCAAGTCCGTCATTTGCTAGATGTCCTGACTAGGAATCCCGCCGGCAGCAGATCCTTTCTTCTACCTGCTATATGCTTATTTTTCATCTAAACAAGGTGAGAACCACTCTTCTTGACACAGCTCTTTTTTCAAAAGAAATACGCTTTAATCTCTTGCGCTTTTTGTCTCCCTACCCGTGGCAAAACTGGTGCACACCCGTGGATCTCCACACCTATGCACCCATCTTTAGCACTTTGTCTATAAGATACTATGTGATCGCATAGGCTGACAGGCTGACCCTGCAATACATAAGTATTGTAGGTTATTATAATGAACCAGCAACCAAATGTCAAAAATGAATGACAGAATTGCTGTTTTTTTTCTATTCCCCCCCCCCCCACAAGAAAGTTAATACATTTTTATCAATAGCAAGCCCAAAATAGTATCATTGAAAAATGCACCTCATCCCACAAATAATACCGTATGTACTCAAGTATAAGCTGAGTTTTTCGGCACAATTTTTGTGCTTAAAATTCCCCACTTGGGTATATAAAAAAATAAACCCAGTACTTACCATTCTGACGGCCCGGGCAGCTCCGCTACCGTCTTCATGTTCACAGAAGGTCGCGACAGCTCCGCCTGCAGCGCTTCTTCTTTCTTCAGGACGACGCCAGGACAGCGACATCTCCATGCGCACACCCCGGAATCACAACTGACATCACAATTGTGTGGCGGACGGGCCGTGCGCATGGAGATGTCGTGGTCCTGGCGCCGGCCTGAAGAAAGAAGAGGCACCGCAGATGGAGCCATCGCGGACCTGCCATGAACATGAAGATGGCAGTACTGAGTTTATTCTTTTTTACGGGCTCGCTGGCTGTATACTACTGGGGGCTGGCTGTATATTACAGGGGGCTGGCAGGCTGTATACTGCTGGTGGCTGGCAGGCTGTATACTGCTGGTGGCTGGCAGGTTGTATAGTACTGGGGGCTGGCAGGCTGTATGGTACTGGGGGTTGGCAGGCTGTATAGTACTGGGGGCTGGCAGGCTGTATAGTACTGGGGGCTGGCAGGCTGTATAGTACTGGGGGCTGGCAGGCTGTATAGTACTGGGGGCTGGCAGGCTGTATAGTACTGGGGGCTGGCAGGCTGTATAGTACTGGGGGCTAGCAGGCTGTATAGTACTGGGGGCTGGCTGTATATTACAGGGGGCTGGAAGGCTGTATACTGCTGGTGGCTGTCAGGTTGTATAGTACTGGGGGCTGGCAGGCTGTATACTACTGGGGGCTGGCAGGCTGTATAGTACTGGGGGCAATAGGCATACAGGATATGTAGAAGCAAGGAAATTCAGACAAACTGATACTCCTGTCTACCTGCCTAGAAGAAACAGACTAATTTGGGTACAATATTTAACCAACATATTATTAACCCCTTAACACCGAGGCCCTTTTTTGTTTTTGCATTTTAATTTTTACTGCCCTCCTTAAAAAATCTATAACTTTTTTATTTTTACATGTAACGAGCTGTGTGAAGGCCTGTTTTCTGTGTAACAAATTGCACTTCATAGTGATGGTATGTAATATTCCATGCCGTGTACTGGGAAGCAGGAATAAAATTCCAAATGCAGTAAAATTGCTGAATTGCTGAAAATTAATTTGCGCCATTTCCTTGTGGGCTTGGATTTGAAGGCTTTCACTGTGCACCCCAAACGACAAACCCAAACCCTTAATTCTTTGAGTCGGTACGATCACAGGGATACCAAATTTATATATGTTTGACATTTTGGGACACAATGATACCTAACATGTTTATGATTTTTACTGTTTATTTATATTTATAACAGTTCTAGGGAAAGGGGGCGATTTTGAATTTTTCTTTTATTCGTTTCTTTTTTTAACTTTTTTTTTTTACTATTTTTCAGACCCCCTAGGGTACTTTAACCCTAGGTTGTCTGTTTGATGCTAGCCTATACTGCCATACTGCAGTATGGCAGTATCTAGGGATTTTGCACATCATTTCATTTTAATGATGGCCTAAAACAAGCTCTCAGGCACACTTGCGCCTGCGCAACTTCGCACGGGGAAGCAGACCGTGCAAAGTTGCGCAGGCGTGAGTGTGCCCAAGAGCTCTGTGACGTCAGAGTCTCTCCGGCACTTCAGAATCAGCCGCACGCATGGTGCACCATGCCGTCATCTGGTGCGTCGAAGTGGCTTTTAATTTAAGGTATAAAACCGCAATCGGGGGTTTCTTGCATTAATGAAAATATGCTCCGGCACCAGCTCACCCTGAGCTGGTGCCCTGTATCTGTGGATTAGAACTACCACTTTTAAGTGGTAGGTTTCCTTTAAGGGGTTAAAGTTGGTTGTCTGCCTTCGATACATGGCTTAACGATTCTAGTTAGCCCATCAATAATGCAGAATAAAGTAAGCAGAAGCCTGTCCCTTCCCTTCTGTAATGCTGTGACGGACCTAATACCAAACTTCCCAATGTCCCAGGTCTTGTAATTGTATCCTAGAGCAAGCAGCTCTCCATAGCTCTTCTTACCTTTCTGTGAATTTTGTGCCTGACACTCTAAAGTAAACAAGATTGGAGTCTGTAGATTGTTAAATGTAAAACATATATTTTTATTGCAAGGAAATAAATAACCTCTAGCTGCCTGACATGCGAGCAACTCGCGCCCCACATTTATATGTACAATACCGGAATAGAAGTTGTATCGTAATATATCACGGGGAGTTAAAAGTTATGTTGGCATGTGGGAAGTTAACATCCACACTCTGGATTCTTTTGCTTGATTTGCTGTTTTCTTTCCCATAATTCTGAGCATACAGTTTGTACTGCCATTTAAAGCACAGGTTAAGTGTTGTTGCAGGCCATTATACATCATTAGAGTAAGTAATATTCAGCTGGGGAAGAAGGATGGAAGCTTTTCACTTGTAGCCACCTGGACATTTCATTTGTCATCTGGAACGCTACAGCAAAATTAGTTGTGGCAGTCTAGAGGTAATTTATAGCATGGCACCCTGAAAATTAAGTAATGAATCACACCATTTTGGCTGATTAGAGTTAATACATTTTTCCTGATGACATATTTTGTAAAACAATGTAGTGTATTCAAAACTATGCCTATCAGATTAGATCATTTTTCATGGGAGTCCAAATACCAGGCTAAATACCAGGCTGCAGCACATAAAAAATCAGTAATTTAATCAGCGATGGAGAATAATCGGGGTTTCACATGTGTAATAATACTTTATCAACATGTACACTATTTTTCAGTAGAAAAGTTTTGTCAAAGAGTTAGATGCAGAGCACCAAAAACATAATAGCAGATACTAAAAGCATTCTGTCTTTAACCTACATACACATTTATTACTACTGTCATTTGTCTGATGTGTTTTCAGTTTCTGATAGGTCTCTATGCCTTAGGGTGAAGACACACGTGGCATTTTTGGGCCGTTTTTAGTTAGTGCGTTTTCAGATTGTAAAAAACGCATGCGTTTTTGACAGGTTTGACCAATTATCTTGATTTAAACTGGTCAAAAACGCATGCGTTTTTTACGACCTGAAAACGCACTAACTAAAAACGGCCTAAAAACACCACGTGTGTCTTCACCCTTATGGAAGAGTTTCTGGTATGGTTGGGATGAAATTCTTTCTCATATATTTTGCGTATATTTTTCGTATGGAGCACTTGGAAGGTTATATACCACTTCATTGAGAGAGTCTTCTCTGCAATGTTTAAGGCTAACCAGAACACTGAACTGTCCTTAGAGAGATAGGAACCTCAAATCAGAATGGGGCCTTCTTTCTGTTGCCATTTTTGTGATAAGATATGATTTACCATATAAACTCGAGTATAAGCCTAGTTTTTCAGCACAAAAAATGTGCTGAAAACCCAAACTCGGCTTATATTCGAATAAAACATATATCAAAACTCACTTTTCTGGCTTCCCCCTGCTGGTTATATAAAGGGGCAGGGGGCTAGCTATATACTGGGGAATATGGGCAGGCAGGCTATATACTGGGGGCAGGTGCTGGCTATATACTATGGGGCAGGGTCCAGCAGGCAGTATAATGGGGAGGCTGTGACCAATTTCCCACCCTCGGCTTATACTCGAGTCAATATGTTTTCCCAGGTTTTTGTGGTAAAATTAGGGGCCTCAGCTTATACTTGGGTGGGCTTATACTCGAGTATATACAGTATATATATAATTCCTTATGAAGAGAGATCATTTGAATATTTTTCACATTGCTACAGCTCTTCAATAATTCTCCGAGCTAGTCCTACCCTACTTCTTTAAAACATTGTGGAGAGGTTGGTACCAACTGCTTTATTCGCAGTTACATTTGTAGTACACCAAGCTTCATTTGCCATAGAATCATATGGTCATAGGAGGTCTTGGTGTAATATGAACCTCTGGTTCAAATGCCTTACAACAGTGGTTCTCAGCCTTTTTTCAACTAATGACCAGCTGCACGCCAAAAGTTTTTTTCCATAGACAAGTATTTGGGGTTGCTTGAAAATTTAAGTTTCCCAGCCCTTTCCTTATTCTGTACCTACCCCACTCCCTTGGATATCTACATAGTATAATACCCCATCTTGCAGTACCCAATCTATAATCACCCCAAGTGAATCTTGGCCTGATCACATGCTATCAGTAACAAACACCAGTTGTTGTTCATTGTTTACATTCAAAACACATGGGGAGCAATCTGAAAACATGGGACTAGTATGGGGGATTCTTTTAAAGACGGTGGGCATGTGAGTCTGTTGATTTATTGAAACCGTTGCCTGAAAAGTTGCACAAAAGTCTCAAATGTTTAAGAAACTCTTACTATAGACTCAAATTTACTTGTGCAAAAAAATGCAGAGTACAAAAATGTGTGCCTTTTTCAGATGATACATCAGGTGCAGCAGTGTAAAACTCACAAAATAGAGAGAAAAAGCCCCTCCCATTACATTTGAATTGTGTTTAAAAACTTAAACACAATATGTCAACACAGCCTCACTCTTCTACAGGTCTATTGGTCCATATCACACTGTGTCTTACTGCACTGTCACGCAGCCAGGTGGCTGCAATGCAAAAGACCGAGCAGGTCCTATTCCTGCTCAGGTTTTGGTGCTGTCATTCAGCTTCCTATGGAAATGTGAGGGGTGAGGAGTGCTCCCTCCTCCCATTTTCAACCAGCCCAAACAGGCTTCAGATGGCACCCTCTTTGCTGCCCGTTTCTGTACAGGGTAGGTGTGCATGAGTCCTTTGTCTGTATGCCAGGAATGCTCCTGACGTACACGCTAAATGTATCCATTAACATTTACTGGCAGACAAGGGGCAATTAATAGCATTCTTTTTGTCTGGTCAGTATACCTTGCCCCACAGCTTGAAAGACTGGATGGAATAGCATAGTAGACTACAACATTTCATCCTGCTCAATGATGTAGGAAAATGGTAACTTTTTAATGGAGGCCAGAATAGTCTATGGGAGAGAGATGCCATTGTACGTTGAGACCTTAGGGGTACCCCAGGGAAGTAACTCTGAACATCAGCAGCCAATCACTGCCTGTTGCTGACTTTTGCTTCTACTCCTGTTGACAGAGGTGGTGCTGAAAAATAATTCACAGTCTTTGAATCTATTAAAGCATCCTCAGGATATAACTATTAGCATAACTATTAGTTTAGGAAGCTGGGTAAAGTCCAAATCAAGGGTTTTATTTGCACACATCAGCAAAACAACAGAAACTCAGCCTTAGGGCTCATTCAGATGGCCTTTTGGGGGGGGGGGGGGACATACATGCGGACGCAAATTTGCGTCCCCATAGAGTTCAATGCCCGCCCGGTGGCGGCACCGTTCCGTGCTGCACACCGGGAAAAGATAGAGCCTGCTCTATCTTTTCCCTAGTGTGCGGCTGTGTGCCGCTGCTTCCTATGGAGGGAGGAGAGGTCACCTACTCCTCTCCAGCATACTGGGTGTGAATAAAGCCTTAGGGTACATTCACACAGCTGTATACGGCTGGGCAGGCATACTGCTATGTGCTGGAGAGGAGGAGGGGTGACCCCTCCCCTCTCCATAGAGAACAGTGCTGCACAGCGGCACACACGAGAAAAAATGGGGAAATCGGTGGCCGCATATACATCCCCCCAGATGGACGTGTAAATGCCCCTCTCTGTACAAGTACTTTGCTGCCAGGCATCCGCTCTTGACCAGTAGCATATTGCCTTTGCTGTATGAAATCACAGTCCAGCCCTACAGTGCCGCCAAACATACTGAGTCTAACATGCAGCTTATGTCAGGGCCTAAAGAGTCATGTGACTTGCACCTATTGGCTATACCAAATGGAGTAGGCGTCCCACTACCAGCCTACCCCCTACCATAATAAGCAGACCCAATACAGACTTTATTAAGGTGTCTATGCTAGCTATGCCAACATAGACAGAACTACTCCTGCTTACCACATGTCTGTATTAACTAGAGATGGGTGAATTTATGTAAATTCGAATCAACCCAGTTCGCCAAATTTTCAGAGAAAATTCGATTCCTAATCACGCGAATTACGGTACGTTACATGCCAGGTGCGGGTGAATGGAGAGGGCTCACAGGCTGATTCCTCTCCGTAGCCAGTAAATCTTTGCTGCATATTGCAGCAAAGGCTTACTGGTAACACCCGTGGTTGGTGTAGCATTGATTGTGGGTGTTAACCCACAGGTCACCGCCAGCAAAGCATGGGCATGGGCGTCGCCATCTTGATTGTCGCTCCCTGTGACGACATCGGGGTGCGGAGATCCATCGCCATGACAGCCTCGGGCTTCAGAAGAACCGAGGCTGCTTCGGTTTAACCCCTTCATTACAATGTGTGATCAAGGAAATCCCCATACACTGCCATAATGTAGTATGACAGTATATGATAGGATCGATAAGATCGATTTAAAAAAAAATTATAATAAAAAAAATTCAAATCACCCCCCTTTCTCTAGAACTGATATAAAAAGAAATAAACAGTAAAAATCATAAACACATTAGCTATCGCAGCGTCTGAAAATGCCCGATCTATCAAAATATAATAATGGGTTTTCACTGCATTTAACCCCATAACAGAAAATGGCACCCAAAGGTGAAAATGCCACTTTTTTGCCATTTTGAAAAATATATATAAATTCTATGATAGTAATGAAAACATCATCAAAAGTCGCAAAAAATGACACTACTCAGAGCTCCATAAACCAAAGTATAGAACAGTTATTAGCGCCAGAAGATGGCAAATTTTTATTTTTTTTGTACAGGAGGTTTTAATTTTTGTAAATCTATGAAAACATTATAAAACCTATACAGATTTGGCATCCCTACCGCCATACAGTGAGGAACACTACCACCATATGGTGAGGAACACTACCGCCACACAGTGAGGAACACTACCGCCACACAGTGAAGAACACTACCGCCATACAGCGAGGGACACTATCGCCATACAGCGAGGAACACTACCCGCCATACAGCGAGGGACACTACCGCCCTACAGCGAGGAACACTACCGCCATACAGTGATGAGCACTATCACCATACAGTAAGGGACAACACCTCCATACAGTGAAGAATACAGCCATACAGTGAGGAACACTACCCCCATACAGTGAGGAACACTACCCCCATACAGTGAGGAACACTACCGCCATACAATGAGGAACACTGCCGCCATACAGTGAGGAATACTTCTGCCATACAGTGAGGAACACCCCCCATACATTGAGGAACAGTACCGCCAAACAGTGAGGAACATTACCGCCATACAGTGAGGAACACTACGGCCATAAAGTGAGGAACACTACCGCCACACAGTGAGAAAAACCGCTATACAGCGAGGGACACTACCGCCCTACAGCGAGGGACACTACCGCCATGCAGTGACGAGCACGATCGCCATACAGTGAGGAACACTACCCCCATAAAGTGACGGACACTACAGCCATATAGTGAGGAACACTACCGCCCTACGAGGGACACTACCGTCATACAGTGACGGACACTACAGCCATATAGTGAGGAACACTACCGCCCTACAGCGAGGGACACTACCGTCATACAGCGAGGGACACTACCGCCCTACAGCGAGTAACACTACCGCCATACAGTGATGAGCACTATCACCATACAGTAAGGGACAATACCTCCATACAGTGAAGAATACAGCCATACAGTGAGGAACACTACCCCCATACAGTGAGGAACACTACCGCCATACAATGAGGAATACTTCTGCCATACAGTGAGGAACACCCCCCCATACAGTGAGGAACAGTACCGCCACACAGTGAGGAACACTACCGCCATACGGTGAGGAACACTACCGCTGTACAGTGAGGAACACTACCGCCATACAGTGAGGAACACTACGGCCATAAAGTGAGGAACACTACCGCCACACAGTGAGGAATACCGCTATACAGCGAGGGACACTACCGCCCTACAGCGAGGGACACTACCGCCATGCAGTGACGAGCACTATCGCCATACAGTGAGGAACACTACCCCCATAAAGTGACGGACACTACAGCCATATAGTGAGGAACACTACCGCCCTACGAGGGACACTACCGTCATACAGTGACGGACACTAGAGCCATATAGTGAGGAACACTACCGTCATACAACGAGGGACACTACCGTCATACAGCGAGGGACACTACCGCCCTACAGCGAGGAACACTACCGCCATGCAGTGAGGAGCACTATTGCCATACAGTGAGGAACACTACCCCCATGCAGTGACGGATACTACAGTCATACAGTGAGGGACACTACTGCCATACAATGAGGAACACTACCCCCATACAGTAAGGAACACTACCCCCATACAGTAAGGGACAATACCTCCATACAGTGAAGAACACTACTGCCATACAGTGACCAACACTACCGCCATACAGTGAGGAACACTACCACCATAGAGTGAGGAATACTTCTGCCATACAGTGAGGAACACTACCCCCATACAGTGAGGGACACTACCCCCATACAGTGAGGGACACTACCCCCATACAGTGAGGGACACTACCCCCATACAGTGAGGGACACTACCCCATACAGTGAGGGACACTACCCCCATACAGTGAGGGACACTACCCCCATACAGTGAGGGATACTACCCCCATACAGTGAGGAACACTACCACCGCCATACAGTGAGGAACACTACCCCCATAAAGTGAGGAACAGTACTGCCATACAGTGAGGAACACTACCCCCATACAGTGAGGAACACTACCCCCATACAGTGAGGGACACTACCCCCATACAGTGAGGGACACTACCCCCATACAGTGAGGAACACTACCCCCATACAGTGAGGAACACTACCCCCATACAGTGAGGAACAGTACTGCCATGTTCCTTTCTTTAACCCGGAGTTCTCTGCCTCATGTAACACATTGTGCTTGCGGCCATTTTGCTAATAAAGGGGGGGGGGTCGAAATTTGTTCAACAAATCACCGTAAAACTTCTGATTAGTGACTAATCGAAGTTTTCCAGGAATTCTAAACAAATTTAGAATCGATTTGTCCATCTCTAGTATTAACCCTTGGGTTCCTGGAGACAAATCCAGGGCTTTTACCACACACCCTTCAACTCCCTGCATGGCAGATACCTGTCCTCGAAAACGACACCTATCATTTTATCACACTTCATTATAAAGATTTGGAAGGATAGTACTGGAAAGCAGTTCTATCTGCAGTAATATACAGTACAGTACAACTGTTTAATTATAGTTGTGCTTTGCCATAAGAAAGAGAGGAAAAAAATGAGCTTAAACTTTGTTCAGGAATTTGTTATACCTATTCCCACTGTGGTGTCTTGAAGTTTGTGATATTTTAAGTTGTTTGTGTCAAGAAGAATAATGACTGCCTTGCGTTTTTCCCTTCATATTGCCTAGACATACAAAATCCTCAAAAAGTTAATAAAAGACAAAGAGGAGAGGTTGGAGGTTAAACAAAACCTACAGCGTTAGGTAGCGTTAGATTGTGTCCGCACATGATGTCATACATCATACAGCCTAGCCAACCATGTCATTCCTGGGAATTCATATTGCTTAGTTGCTGTGTGCTGTATTATAACATATAATGAAGATATCTGTAGTGTCATATTCAAGAAGATATATTCTCTGCTGCGGAAGACAGCTGAGTGGATGCATGTCTTTTCATTTGTAATGAGAGTAACTTTGGTGATCAAACCTAATAAATAGAATAATGCTGGTCATCGATTTTACTTTAGTGAGCAGATTCCCCTGACTACCCTGCTTTTATAGGTCTTGGCAAGGAGTCCTCCAAGCTCTGACATTGTTGCCAACAAAGTCTGTTTTACAATGATCCCTTAATAAAAATAAGTGTTTTTTTTGTTTTGTTTGGATAAATACCTCCAAATCCCACCATTAAATTAACATTTATATAGGCATGTTTTAAGGGGATGTCAAATGACAATTTTTGACAACCTATCAGCCGTGGAGCTGTGTGCTTCTGACTGTTAGCCGCTCAGTTGGGAAGGGTCAGACCACCACTGATCTGCTATTGATGACCAATCTATATCCGGAAAAACCCTGTAAGCCATAATCACTATTGAATCAGCAGAAGCTAGCCTACTGCTTTATACAGTGACAGCATATCTTAGAATCCCCATCATGTCAATTATTTCTCCAGATTAATTATAAGGATGGAATTTGAAGGGTTAACTCTTTGCCTGTTGCCACAAGTAAATTGATTCTGTAAGCCATGGCAGAAACCAGCCATTTCCTATTTCTCCCACTTTTGGAATATTCTACAGACAATCCACTGTTATGGTCCAACATGTTCCTGGCCTTAAAGGAAATCAACAACTTGCCAAAAGTGGTTTTTAGGTGAGTTCACTCACCGAACATTGGTTCCGCAGTGATCACGGATCATATCTTCATTAGTTCCAGGGGTGCCCAGTAGCAGTAATAAATGCTGTATAAAACCAATACTAATGACAGCCTAGAGCGCCAGAGAAGAGCTACATTTATCTCTGTCACCGGGCCCTCCTGGAACTAATGAAGATAAGATCTCTGATCACTGCAGATCCAACGATTGGTGAGAGATCTCACCTAAAAACCTCTTTCGGCAAGTGGTTGATTTCCTTTAAATTTGACATATTCATTAAATTAGTTATTCCAGCCCCTTAAATAGGATGCCATTGGCATCTGTCGTGTTGTAAACTTAGTTGAGCAGATATGGTTATGTGAGTATTTGGTCAACCACGACCATGTGCATAGGCCATGAGATAGCTGCACTAACTATGGCTAGCTCACAGCCCCATAGCCTTGAGCGTGAGTAGCCTTGCACAGCTAGCCGGAGGAGGAGGACATCACCAGCTATCTGCAGCGCTTGTGGCTGGCTTTCCTGAGGGCAATATCAATGAAGGGGCATGAATAAATTATCTTCCGATGGAGCCAGGGGGTGCTTGGCTAACGGGGCTTGTGAGTGCCTCTGGCTTATTTATATAAGTGGATATTTGGGTTAGCAGACATGCCAGAAAGTGCCAGGATGACTCCCAATTGACCCCCTGAAGTAACGAGCTTGCATTTGGTGACAGTCTACCACCCATAAATGTGGTGGTAGATGTCCTTTAACATAAAAGAGGAAATACTAGAATTGATAGTTAATCCCTAGGCTAGTAGTTGTTTGGTGGTCATAATGCCACACTTATCTTCTGCTTTTCCTAGAAGATAGCGACAGCAAAAATGAGGTATTTTATAAGCATTTTTTTCATTAGATATATCATTCTGTTTATATTCTAGCAAATTAAGTTGCTGCTGCAGATGATTTTTTTCTCCTGTGGTACCATACAAAACAGATAAAGTTGCTGTGAAGTATGTAGATAACAATCCATAGTAAAAGGGCTACATGAAATGGGTTCCTTTGTTCCTGCCCAGCGAGAAGAACATGATTTATTACAAGTCTTTAGTATTACTCTGTGTATCCTGTCTTAAAGTTTAAAAAGCTGATTAGATCTGAGATTAAACCTTAACTAATGTTGTTTTAAGTGGACTGCAATTTGTTATTGACAACAAGCTCCCATTGCCTCTCAGCATCACACTGGATCCCTCGCTTTGCAATTTACAAAGATGACAAGAAAGGGTGGTTCGCTTCTTAAGGTGGATGCTACTTGACTGATTAGCTGGTTCTCCAAGTTCTTGCAAATTGCACACATAAGAAACCATGCAATTTATATGTACTTTAGAAGCGAAAGCTCTAATCCCATGATTCATGAGAGCAGTGTAGTAATAATTTAAAGACAATATTTTATTTATCCCACCGGGTTGTCAGATGATGCAAGACAAATTTCCATAGCTTTGGGTTGCTATGGTTGGCCACCTAATTGCTTTGTAGGAAGTAAGTCGAATTGCTTATATAAGTGCACGGATTGTCTCTGGCAATGTCAAATCAAGGCATCAATCAGTCCATCTGGGTAAAATCACAAGCTGACTCCGATATTGCTAAATATTTATACTGTCAAATACACACAGACATGCAGATGAAAAGAGGCATTCATTAGAAATTCTCAAGCTTGTCAGTTTAAAGATGTAGATTAGAGCAAAACCTCCCACTACGGTTCTGTGAGTGCTCAGGAAAAGTCTATATTTAGTCATTGTGAGCAATAAATATCATCATATTGCCTCATTTAGGTAAATAGAGAATAAATATTGTCAAGGTTATGTAAACAGACCCTGGTTCTGAGTGTCTTACAAGGGTAAATCTTAGGATATTAATAGGAGGTTGGTAATATTTGCAGTGTTTTTTTTTTCTTATGCCACGCACTTAGCGCTTTGTCTCCATTGAAAATAGTTCTACCCAATTTATTAAAATCTGAGCATTTACTACATTTGTTTAGAGAGAAATGTGCCACTTGTTATGACATCGAGGGAATTTTCTCACTTGCCAAAGGTGCTCATAGACACAAGAGTACATTTGATGGAGCTGCTGATGTCAGTTGAATTGGATGACTATGTGTATTAGGGTGTTCTGATTCTAAGCAGACGATAATGGTGGATCAAACAAGGACTAGGCATTTTCAAATTTAGAATTCCAGGAAAATACAAAATAGATGTGAAGCAACTTTTGTACTCTGCCTATTGAGAACACATGCATGGTCTACCAAATCGAGTGTGCACGTTTGTATGGGTTGGGAGTAATGGTTGTTGCGAGAAGTTCTAAAGAGATGAGTGAAGTGCACCAGCAATGCTAGTTATTTAGACGGTCTTAAAAGCTTTTTGTGTGTTAGATGTATACCAGTGGATATGAAACTTTTTGGTGAAAAGTCGCAAAAGAGTTACAAATGTTTGTGCAACCCATTCCTAAGGATTTTCTACTTGGGAAAATCACCCTTTGCTTACTACAAAACAACAATGATTGTCATCTCTAAAGTCATGTCCTCTCTCTCCCTGAAACTTTCTTTCTAAAACTAAACTTCTTGTCTTTCCACCATCTACTACCCAACTCATCCTTGACCTCTCAGTCTGTCTGTGCCATCGCCATAACTCAGTGGCAGCATGCTTTCAAAAATATTTCCAGAATCTGTCCTTTTCTTACAATTGAAACCTCTGAAACCCTAATTGTTGCTCTGATTCAGTCTAAACTTGTTTCGCTAGCAGCTTTCTCAAGGGGAGTGAGAGAGCTTGAGAAAGCTACTAGCGAAACACATGTCGGGGTGTACAGCGTGTGCCTGTTTTACTGGTATAGGTAATTATGTTTCACTGCTAGCTCCTTATGAGTTATAATGTCTCCCCTTTATTTACGGGATATCCACTTAGGTTCTGATTTATACTACACCCTTTGTACCAGGTCCGATTTTCCCAATGGGTTGCTGATTTTGTGATTATTTGGCACTAGCTGTTTTAATATTTATTGTCTGTGTTGTATTGCCATCTACTTGTTTATATAATAAAATGTATTTGTCTGGCACTCATTTGATTTACAATTCTTTATTTGGATTCAAAATTTTGGTGGCAATATATTTTTAATGCAGCAGCCAGACTTTCAGTCCAGATGCTACGCAGATTCCTACAGTTTATGCCAGTCACTGCACTGGTTCCCCGTCACCTTCCGAATACAGCTAAAAGTACTTACACCTCCTATGTCACCTCTTCCTCCTCATAGATTGTAAGCTCTTGCAAGCCAGTCCAGTAGTTACATCCGACTGTAACTACTGGACGATCTTATTTTATCTGTATATCTTATTTTATCAGTGTATGTATCCCATGATCTGTAAAGCGCATGCAGAATATGATGGTGCTATATAAACAAAGATTTAGTAGATTTATTGTTATTTTTGACCAGGAGAGGACAGGTGCAGTAAATAAATTTGTCTCCTGCATCTGGATTCACTTGATAATTCAGTCATAAGTAGGATGGAACAAGACGATGGAATGGGTTGGCAAATAAGTCACAATTTTTTGCACAATTTGACATTTGTAATAACTTTCTCCAATAATGTGTTGAAATTTTGGAGTTTCTGCATCCCCTGATGTACAGATTGTGAGAATAAAATAAAGAGATCTGCCTACTTCAGCATGTTATAGGCCAATACAATTTTTTTCCTCCAGATTATCTGTGGAATGGTTGCAGAATGATCACTTCTCACTGTGAAAAAGTTTTCTCTGCAAATCATTATAATTAGGAACATGTAAATGCTAATTGGTCCTATAACTTTCTTTGCAGACTGTTATTTATGTTGAAGCAATGTGGTTGACAGTGGATCACAATTTGAAATGGATTGTAACACCTAGAACTTTTTAACTAATTAAGAACAGATACAAATAAATATTTCCTTTTTCTAATCTTTTTTTATCATTTATAGAATATTTTATTCTATTCTCTGTACCTGATAGGCACAGATCTATTGACTGAGCTGCTCTAGGCATACTAAGGATATATACACATAATTTTGACATCATCTACCATGTTTTTCATCCCAAGGATCCATGTGTTCAGTTCAATGGCTAATAAAAAAACACGAATGGTTAAGCAGACAGAACAAGGTGCAAATCTTTACATTATACCCTACCTGTTTTTGGCTCACAATAAAGCAAATAACTGAAAACATAACCAAGATGTGAACTGGCCCAAAGGCTGTGTGCCTTAGCGGTTCATTAAGAGATGAACTAGTAGATCTAGTAATATAAATAATAATTCCTTTATTTATATAGCACATACAGATTACTCAGCACTACACAGAGCTTGCCGAATGAGTCCCTGTTCCATTGGGGCACACAATCTAATCAACCTACCAGTATGTTTTGGAGTGTGGGAGGAAACCGGAGCACCAGAGGAAACTCACGCAAACACGGAGAGGACATTGTTTAATAGTGACATCAAAAAGTATAGTAAAAGAAAAGTGGACATGTGAGTTCTATATAGATGGATGGTTGATCCTCAAAAGTTTCTCCTTTGGTGTCCCTAAGAAACTTCTCTCAAACTCTGAATGGACCCTTGTTATCACAGTCTTTGGATTACACTATAGTAAACTCAGCGCGGCTTTGTTATATTGTTATTGTAAATAATGAGCAGCGATAATTATTTACGGTCTTGTATTTGTCTGTTACTTGGTGAACAGTCAGGACATTTCGTTGAAGTTCCAGAGAATTACGGCACTCTGCAAAAGATGTTTAATTACACCCACATTTTTAGATTACTAATTAACATCTCTTTATATAACTAAATATCTCTAATTAATCATCAAATCATAATCAGTAGACTAATTAACTTCAAACTTGACTGTCAACAGAAAATCTATGTGACTATCCAACATCATTAATTACTATTATAATCAACACAGCTCCTTGTGGGATTTCTTCGAAGACGACTGTGCTTTATAAAGCAACTTGCTCTCGCTGAAGCATTAATATTTGTAACCTGCTAATAATACAGATCATTAATGAATTACATTGACCAATTTGACAAACCGCCAGTGATTTGCCTACAAAATATTTCTGGGATGTAACATGGAGGAAGTCTGCATAGTTACTTTCTACATCTAAGTGCTTTATATTAAGGTGCAGTCAATATATGGCAATAAATATGACATTTAGCTAGCTGTAATTGGACTAGAGTCACCAATGATCCTGAAGCATTTTCCTGACAGTAATAGGACCTGCCCTATCTTCTGCGGTGTGGCCAGTTGTCGTGTTTCTGCTTCAGTGAGTCACGGTACATGCACAGCATCATGAATGTGCCCAATAGAAGGCTATGAGGCCAATGCATATGTTGGTGTACATGAGGCCTTAGTATGTGTTTTTTTTGTTTTACCATTAGGCCCCAAAGGCTGTATGATGGTACAAGGAGTGAGTCCTGGGCATCACTGCGCTATAGAGGCACTTAAATTCAGTATACTGCCATATAGATCCCCCTTCAGAGAGAAGCCAGCTTAATAGAGCATGTCTTGTTATTTTTCTGTACAATTTGTGCAAAATAAAACAGAAAAAAACATGTGCATGGCTCCAGATTGAATGGTGATGATGCACGTAGATATGGCTGAAGAACCCTGGCATCTGTAAGGGTGACCAATTATGGCAACATACCACATGAAACGATACATGGGACCCAGAATTTCAGTTCCATGAATAATACGATGGTAAATAAAAATGTCAGCATTTAAATTAAATTTTGGGAGATTGTCTAGAGGTTTTATTGTACTATACTGTGGATGACAGGCCACAGAAAAAAGTAAACCACACCAAAAGCAAGTAAAAAAAAATATTGAAGTAAAAAGTATGTATTTAACTTCAATTTTTGAAAATAAAAGATTGGGCATGGAGCTGAATGGACACGCTATGCGTTATTAGGGGAATATCTGACATATCTACACACTTCTGTAGCTGCGGCTATTGTACTCCTCATATTGGATGCCTCACCATTGTATGCCATTAATATTGTCAGCAGCTCACACGGACATAGCGAGAAATGTGAATGTGGATCCTTCTTAAACCTGTCTGAGATGACTGTCAGCTTTGCCTTTACAGAAGGTAATGAAATGAAGTTGTCAAGTAGTGCAGCACTGCTGAAAAAGCCCCATTTGGACTAGTTCACACCATTTACATTTCTTTCCTTGCCAGTCAGTAAGTTGTGATGTACAGATACCTACTTGAAGCTGAACACCTGATCTGAATAGGAAATATTCCAGTGAAGTAATATCTGGTACTGGCAGCTTACCCATATATATTGATCTTAAAGGGGTATTCCCACTTCAGCTAATGAATGTTATTGTTTGCATTATAAAAAGTTATATGATTTTCCAATATACTTTCTGTATCAATTCCTGACGGTTTTCTAGAACTCTGCTTGCTGTCCTTCTATAAAAAGCTTCTATGTTTACAGTGGACAGAAATCTGACCATGGTCACACAGGTGCATGGCTTGCTAGTATCATACAGAGTAAACAGAGCTGCGTGTTACAAAAGCAGAAGCTTTCTATAGAATGACAGCAAGCAGAGATCTAGAAAACCATAAAGATTTGATACAGAAAGTATATTGGAAATTTGTATAACTTTTTATTATTCAAACAATATCAATTACTTCTTGAAATCGAAAAACCAAAAAGGCCTGTATCCTTAAGTTGTTAATGTTGGCTGCCCATTGATGCTGCTGGCAATACATGCATCTAAATACAGATTTCTGATGTTACATTTTACTTCTGTCTTTTATTATAAATATTCACTATAAAGAATATATCACACAGTCTATAACCTAGGCATCCCTCATTCCAAGCTTTGACCTCTCATGTATCTGCTCCAATTTTGTAACACAAATTTCTTATTTTAGACTCTGACAACCACACCCCATCACTCTCCCTTAGAAAGACATCGCTCAGAGGTGTCTCACATGTCATGAACAGCTTATAAAAAGTCCCAGCTACTTGATAAATATGGAGCAAGTCTCTTGAGACCATATTTTCAGGATCCTCATACTCCAGTTTTACAGCTGAGACACATTGACAAATCTGTCCTGGTGACATGATGATACTCAACTGAATCTACGAAATGACAAGCTCGTCTCTGCTGCATCTGTTTGCCCCCACACACCGGACAATGGATGCTCTGGTCAGTGTGGTATGTATCCTGTATGCTATGTTTGTACATATGAGTTGGGAGCTCTAAGTAAATTTTTATGGTAGATTAGTAGCCTTTATGACTCGTGGTGTAATGTTTCCCTATGCTTAATACTACCGATCACTATTAGTATTTAATGTATATCCTTAGCGTCTGCCCTTGGGACAACAGATTGAGTAGGAGTTTCTATTTAACCTGCTTTGCTAAATGACATATGTCAGAGAAAAAGCTGCCGTTTACCCTGCAGGTGGCCTGTATACATAGGTTATGACTTATTTGCTAAAGAGGTCATTTGGAAGAGCCTTAAGGCAACAGCTGCCCTTTTGTACCTCGGTAACAAAATCTGGTAACATAATCCTTGTCAGACAGGTGACCTTAAAAAAATGGTGCAATTAGCCCCTTCTGAGTAAATTCACAGCATATTGGGAGGAGTCAATTATTTATGTATCAACACAAATTGTCTGAACGGGAAGAGGATGACTGCTGATGGCCGCGTCACCAGTAAAAGTTACCTCTTTGAGGGACACTTCATTTCAATCTTCCATCTACTTTGTGTTTTACATGAAGAAATTGGTTGTGGCTGAATAGAAAGCTAATTAAACAGTGGAACCAAGCAATGTGCATGGTCATGAAAAAGATAATCAGGTCTTCATGGTATAAATAGGATTAATAGCCATGGGGCATGTGTATCTAGATAGAAACGCTGCCATTTAGTCGCCTTTTATAATAAAAATCAAATCTATCTCACTTTTTATTGCAAATAAAGGAAAGCAGCCTCAGAATTTAAGTAAATTACTTTGATTGCTAGAAATTGACAATCAGCATCTTGGTGTTTTAGGTGTGAGAATAGGTAATTCATTTTAATGCAATGGATTATGAATCTATTTTGCCTCCATCATAAATATACTGCCTGGGATAGTTTATTATTTAGTAATTCGACATGACCTGCATGAGCAAGGCACAATATAGACATTGCCCTGTAATAAAGCAATAATAGTAACAGATGTTTTGATGTTTTTTTAGATGGTGTTTGTCGTAAGGCAACATTACCAAATCTGTGATTTTCTGTATTTTACACACTTAAAAACTATAGTATAGGCAAAAAAACACTACAAGAAAAAAACTAAATTGTAATGCTAGATAATGATGAATTAGAAGCTTAAAAGGTGCATTGAAGGGTATGGAAAAGGCAAAATTAAAGGAAGGTAGAAATGCTGCTAAAAAAAATTAAACATGTTAAGCATTTGATGACCTCCCAATAAATGTGACCATGCACAGGCTGGGTTCACATGTTATTATTTTTCCCATACATTGTAAGGACACATTGGGTGGATTCTCAATGTGTCCTTACAACGTATAGCAAAGAAGTGTAAATGCGGGGGGAGGAGTAAGCAACAGCAGAAGGCAGTGATTGGTTGCTGCCGATGTTAGGGGCGTTTCCCCATTGATGTCATTGCCTTTAAATGAACAGTGACATCACTGGTGTCCTCCCTTCTGCTGACGATACACCTACTCCCCATAGGCTTCTATTGCCCCCACTAAGCATATTATGTCGCTCAGCAGGAGGCAGCAAGATGGAGACACATAGCTTGCTACGTCTTTTCATCCTGTACTTTTCACAGGATGCGTTGTGTACTAAGCAGACGGAGGCAACAACTATGCCTCCTCCGACAGTATATGTCAATGGGCACGATCACAAGTCAGGAGCTTTCCCGATGTATACGCTGAGAGTATACTAAACACGACATATGAACCCAGCCTTACTCAGTAAGGTATACACACTTGAATTGCATATTAGGCCTTGCATAGTCTTAGACCTCATGCATACGAGCTTTGCTAGCACAACTCCCCATTTACTTCTATGGACTATGTGGATTCTATATGCCTCGTGCATACGTGGCTTCTTAGGCTGTTATATTATAGAGCAAGTCCTATTCCTGTCTGGGTCTCTTCTCCTGTCATTGGTCAACTTGTGGCATCCGTGTTGGCTTAACAAATTGTACCAATACTTGGTAAATACCAGGGAGTGCTGCAGCTTTCTTCAATTTTAACCAAATTGTTGATCTCGGAATGGGAATGGATGCCAAATGGCTCAGCGATCATGGGCCCGATGAATGCAATGTAAGGGTTTGGTCTGATCCACTGGAGTGCTAGACAGAACATGAAAGCATAGGATCAGTAGTGCATGTCATTGGTATGCCTATACAGTTCTCTCTCTGGTGCTTACATAGAGGCCTACCTCCATTACAAAAAGAAATATAACCCAAACTATAATAAGCTGGAGAAATCCTAAACTCACTAATGTGGAATTTTTAAGTGTAGAATGCAAAAATAATATGGAAAGAAAACGCCACATGGCCACTTCCCTGCATATTGTAGTCTAGCATACAAAACCATTAGAAAACCAGTACCACAAGCTGCTACTATTTAAAGGCACATACTCTCCTTCTGTGATTATCTCAGGCTTTTAGAGATGTCAGGAAATACAGGGCAGTAGATGGATGACTTCTTGGTACTAGAGAGTGTGGCCAGTCCAATTAGGTGAGCAGCAAGAACCACTTACAGTGATCATTGCCAATAGGGGATTTGATTAAAAAGTGTTAGACATAAAACAAAATATCACAAAATAGACCCTATGGGCCCAATTTAAAATCTATGTTCTGCGAGAAGTTTCTACCATTATGGAACATTTAACACTTTCTCTTTAGTTAGTGATTTTTATCTGTTTTTTATTGGGAAAAAATATATTTGTTGTTTTCATGTTTTCACATAATCAGTCTTGATAGATTGTAATATTATTTTTCCATGGTTGCATATTCACAGTCTTTTTTATCTTATAATACTGGCCCTATAGCAGGGATGTATCTGGAGGAAATGGGACATCTGGGAGATGATGGGGGATGCGTGTGTGTGCCAGCAAGTAGAATAAAGGCAGTACATAAAACCTTTGCTTGGGTGAAGGAGAGAGGAGACATAGAATAGTGGAAAACCCCTTTATAGAATTCTGAGTAAATAAGAGGAGATCCATGCTTACCCATGCTCCTGGGTTAAATCTTTTATGGATTTTGCTGCAAATTCTACTAAAAAATAAGGTTTTTTTAATAGCTCTTACACAGCAGGTGGATAAGATTGGCCAAACATTCATACGCTTTTTGCTATTTTAGTATGTTCTTATTTTACCCACAAATCCAGATGGATTTCTGTCTTGTATGGACCTACCCATACCCCCTGGTTTTCATAGAAGCAACACAGAAGTGACATTTCCAGCAAGACTACTCTCATCAGACCCTTCTGGCAAGAAAGTGTCCTAATGGGAACCCCTTTCAACACACTTCTGAAGAATAGAGATTTCACAATGGTCTCCTTCTAATTGTCAAGACGTATACCCATAAATATCCTCAAGGAATCCTAGTGGAAATGAGAAAATGACTATGCAGATGTTGGCCTGGTTGCCTTGACACAATAGGCGTAATCTTTAATAGAGTGAACCATTTAGTTTATACTTTCCACAGGGTCTAGGCCTATCCACTAAACACTGCATATCTCACCCCTTCCCCCACCTTTCTCCACTTCTGCCTTTTATGCTACCATAATAACTATAGATCAATAATTTATTAGCCAAATTAAGCACACAATAATTAGGTGCAATAAAGCAAGAATGGTCCCAATACTTACATATTAATAAGTGGCCTTATTTCATAGTTCCATCTAATATCAACGGGATGCTTTCATAGTTTATGTCCATAAGCAGCCCAAGGGAGGTAAAACTACATGCATTGCTTAGTTGTATGAAATGTTTATACCTACTACTTCTCTCCAAAACTATGGATAGTGGGGGAAGAAACTCTATACTTAATAAACTGATCACACTAATACAAAATATTATTTTCCTTTAAAATTAAACTGGAATCAGAAACCTTTTAGTTATTTCAGTCAAAGTAAATGAATATATATTTATTTGAGAACTTACCGTACACTGGACCATAAGGATTCAGCATTACTCAGAAAAGCTCTCTCATGAAGATAACTGGTCCGTTATATATTACTTAAAGGGGTGTTCCCAATTGGACATTTAACATAATTCATCTATACATACATTTCTTCAGTAGAATTCTATTAAAAAAAGAATCTGTTTGAAAGTAATTTCACCTACATATAGTCATATGGTCTCTTAGAAATGGAGGTCAACTATTCTTGGTTACGAATCAACTGCAGTGATTGTACAAAAAGACAAATATTTTTTTTCTTGAATCCAAGTGGTTAGGTGCCTCAATAGAGTGTACTTTCCCAACACTGCTAGAGTACAGGGTGGTCGTATCCAAGGACAACTATTTTGTTGCTAAGGGACAACGTGGCAACGTTTATGCGCGGCTTTACTGCTTAGTACTGCTTCTTTTCTAAATTGCAATAATTTTTACTTTTCAGTAACCATGGATAGTACATAGAATTTTTATATAACCATTAACAGATATTTTTAACATTAAAAAAATCCTTTTTTTCCGATGTCCCTTCACTTTAAATTTTGGGAAGCCAGTAGGGCTTTTTCCACTAAAACACTGGAACATAAATAGAGGATGTTATAAAAGAGAGGCCATGGCATGTAAAACATAGCTGGTGCTTCAGATGAGACCTTGAATTAATGTCAGGCAGCTGGCAATGTAACAGTCCCAGTAGTTATGACACTTATCAGGCAGCAGAAAGTATTTATAGGACAGTAGTGGTGGTCCTTAAAGGGAACCCCACTAAACTACTACCAAAGGAGGGCATGAAATGTCCTTTCTTTTATGTGAAATATCTCACATAAAAAAAAAATGTAGCTATAAAAAATGTTCCCCAAATTATAAAAATATCTAGTTTCATCCCATTTCACATGAGAATAGTCAAGGCTGTAGGTTGCAGGAGTAGTGTCACTTCAGACATTCCTATCTCAGATTCAGTAGTATTTAGAAAAACATTTTTTGTGTCCTTTTAAAGATAAGAGACATATCTTTTGATGAGATCATGTTTAACTCTTCATGTCTAATCCATCATATTATGGTTCTGTGAGCTACAGAACTGGACATGCAGGCAGTTAAAAATAGGTGGATCTTTTTTGGAGGTTACATTTCCATCTACCGTATATACTCGTGTATAAGCCGAGTTTTTCAGCGCAAAAAATGTGCTGAAAAACGTCACCTCGGCTTATACATGAGTCTATAAAAAAAATAAACTTATATACCTGCCCTCCGGCATCTCGATGCTCCACGCGGCTCTCCGATGTCGGCTCGGATTGCTTCTTTCTTCCACGCAACTCCTCTTTTTCTTCTTTTTTAACCGCTGGCATGGACGTGGCTATGTTCGCTTCTGGCCGGCCAGCGCTTACTATAACGTCAGCAGCGGACGCGTCATAGTATGCGCCTGCTGGAAGAAAACATGGCCGCGTCCATGCCGGCAGTTAAAGAAGACAGAAGAAAGAAGAGGAGCCACACAGAAAAAAGAAGCAGAGCCGTCATCGTGGGAGCTGCGGCGAGCATCGGAGGGTGAGTATATAAGTTTATTTTTTTTTAAGTGCTGGGGGGGGGGGAAGGCTGTATACTACATGGGGCAGGCTGGTTGTATACTACATGGGGGCTGGCTGGCTGTATACTACTGGGGTTTGGCTGGCTGTATACTACTGGGGGCTGGCTGGCTGTATACTACTGGGGGCTGGCTGGCTGTATACTACATTGGGGAAGGCTGGCTATATACTACTGGGGGCTGGCTGGCTATATACTGGGGGGGGGGGCTGTGACCAATGCATTTCCCACTCTCGGCTTATACTCGAGTCAATAGTTTTTGGTGGTAAAATTAGGGGTCTCAGCTTATACTCGGGTCGGCTTATACTCAAGTATATACAGTATGTCTTTAGCAGCTGTCTGAAGATAGGTGACACTACCCTTGCAAAGAGTCATATTTGCCTGACTTTGGGGGAGATTTTTTTTACAGGTAATGTGAGATTTAACATAAGAGGGAATTCTATAAAGGACTCTTCATATCCTACCTGAGGGGGAGAGGAGTTTAGTGGTGTAAAACCTGGTGACAGGTTCTTTGTAGGTATAATCTTGCAGCTAAACAATCAGTAAGGATTATAGAATTGGATCAGAACTAGACGATAGTGGATTGGCAAGCAAGAGAAACTCAACAGAACTTAGAACGCATCAAGATATGAGGGATTCAGACATAACAGTGCAGAACATCCTTTTCATTTCCTGATGAATGACATCACACTTCACTACCTGTGACTTAACAAGACCTTACTTCTTTCTTTGATACCACACAGAGCAAATGTGCCTACATTAAAACGTTATTGTGATCCTATTTCTTTGTAGACTTTATAGGTTGTGGGATGGGTTTGTTTCTAGGAGTCTTCGTTCTTTATTTAACCATGCCCCCATTTTTATGACATTGCTGTGATTCGTAATTGGCAGGTCTTGATTTACTGCGCAAACGATTTGCAGTGGGTGATTTGCAATTTTTGGAGTAAGTTTTATCCTGTAGACTCTTCTTATTGTCCACCAGATGCTGTATTGCATAACTATTCATGCACTGAATTTACCTGTAATTTGTATAATTATTTTCCTATATTTGCCAACAAGTTCCCAAAATGATGTTCCCCTTTCATCATTATACTGTACAAAAATAAGCATCAAGAAATTATTGTAATCTCATGTACTATTGCTAATGCTTCTCCAATAAAACGTCTTGTAAGCTTATAAATTGAGTTTAATAGGCTGAGAATTCAATAAATATGCCACCGTGTAGAAAAGACGTGAGCCATCCAGCTCAGCAGATGGGACAGGTCTCAATTCATTTTCTTGGCTCTGTTTGGGGCATTTAGATAAGCAGTTGGCAAGCTTTTACCCTCCTGTACCATGGCCCCACGTCTACAAAGATGATCCAATGTGAAGGTTACTGAAATTTCATTGAAATAGAGCCCACAGCCTTTCCTAGCCATCTGTGCCAGGCGATTGTAACCAAAGTGGCCGCTCTCATCATCTTTTCTTTTGTTCTGAAAGCAGCTATAATGTTTGAGAATGACGTGCTGGTAGCACTGGTACACAGGGTTCACTTCCACTGTCACAGCTGAATGTGACCGCATTAGGCACCGAATACGCTGTAAATCTTTGTTGATGCCCCTTTTGTAAATTGACAGCATCCTCACTACGTAAGGAAAAAGACCCGGCGTCGTCTTGTATTCTGCGCAGTATATCAAGCATGTAGTGTGGAAAAGCACTTAATCATTTGGAAACAATAAGAGTGCTGCTCCTTCTAGAATGTTAGACTGGTAATAATTGTATTACATTGTTGTCAGTTTTTATTATTTTCACGAGTGGGTGTTACTTGCTAAATGCAGGATAACTGAAGCCAGTGAAGTGACTAGTTTTCACATTGCCAGCTTCAAAGGCTCCTGAAATTTGCATTCAAATTCATCAGAAGTAATTCTGTTAGGAATCACACGGTGCTAAGTGCAGCCGCTGTAAATCCACACGACCGGAGACGTCAGAATAAGCCTGTAGTGATCCGTGGCGTAATTGTAATATTGTAGCAGTACGTGGCAAACAACTGCATTGAATAAAATGCCACCATTAGTTAGCGGCTGGCATGATAATTGCCTTTTTTAATTCCTGTGGAAGCTCTGAATTCCTCAGAGTGCAGATGACTCCATAAATTAAATTGTTTTATTTTATGCAGCATTAAGAATTTAATATAGGTTTTTATTTAGTGTGAGGACACAAAGTGGACAAAAGCTCATAAATGTACGGACTTATTTATTTCCTTCATATTTATAATTTGTATCTTCTACTTTCCATTTTTATACTGATTACCTAGGAGGGGGGATGATGTTACTTTTACTTTGTTTCTTTAGTGATTTCAAGCAGAAAGCGTTACAAATTATATCTTTCTATCTTTTGCAGTGTTAAAGAGGAAGCTATTAACCATTTGCACACCAGATGGGAGTTATATTTCTGTAGAGCAAACTAAAGTTTTATATAATTATTATAGAAAGATTTATCAGATAGTGTAGAATAGTAATAATTGGGGGGAACATACTTATTACTTTAACATGTTTACATATTTTACAAGTTTAATGTTATTTAACTCACAACAATATTTTTGATAATGTAGAAAATTGGATTTGTCAAACTTTTATTAATGAGAAGCTTTTAAAATTGTAACAATTTTTACCATCCAACTGTAACCATAACCGTTTACAAAAATTACAAAATCATAGTTTTCTTGCAGCACCTCTAAAGGAAAAACTAAGCATAGCACAGTGTTCATACAAGTAAATGGGTTGTCTGCATATTGTAGGAAGGGACAGGTTCTCCAAAGTATTGGTTGCATTTTGTAAGCTTTACTACACTGGCCAAAAAGGTAAGACCCTTCATCTTAACTTTATCAACGCTATCTATGTAGGGTATACAAATATAGTTTTTCTAAGCTGCACAACCATCATCCTACACCATGTTCAGATTCTTTTTTTTAATCAGATATTTTTTACTTGATTTTTTAAAAGAACTTTTCCACAACAGTACAGCATACAAAACCAGTCCAACAACCTCCCCTCCCCCAGATGAGCACCAACATCCATGATAACAATTATCTTTGAAATTTTACATTTTGAGGGTGTGATCACAGTTCCTGTATGAAACAAATTAATACAAATAGAAGCTGAAATGAGCTGAAATGTACAAGATGGTATAAAACAGACAAATACTATTAGAGATATATGACCATCTGTTAGCAGAGAAAGATACTGCATCATGGAAGGGTCACAAGTCTACAAATTCTGCCACCATAAATGCTCAACCCAAGAGGTTCTCGCATCAATGCCACTGGAGCCAAACCTAAGTCGTCACAAATCCTCCGGCACTCCGATTCTTTGTAAAAGGTTTGTCTTTATTGAAGCTTTAAAATCCACATGCATGTCACAGAAGAAAAGAAATGACGCATTTCAAGCTAACCGCTCTTAGTCATAGTTACACCTAAGTCGTCCAACCAAGGGCCCCAAATAGCCTCATCATTTCTTAATAATATGTTTTTGGTAAATACATTTTTCTAAATGCATGGCCTGGTTGACGCTATTTCTAAATTCTGAGACCCATGTTCAGATTCGAAAATTGAAGATACATTTAGGCCAGAATGAATGATTGAAATTGCTGGCCTCTCACAACATGCTTTATATGTATTAAAACATTCCAGAAACAAAAGGTCAGGGCAGCACAGTGAAAAAGGGATCCAGTCCCAATATAGCCGCACTCTACAACAGACCCGACATAAAAGCACTCCAGTGTTATCTTGGTGATAAGGTATTCTTTTATTGATCCATAGAAAAAGATAGAATGTTTCATATCTTCACCGTTGCCATTTTAACTCTGGAGTTCTCCTTTTGTGGAGTTTGGATGGATTATTGAAACAACTCACATATCACATAAAAAAAATCCACCCAGGTGTGAGAATCTCATTTGTCTGACTCTAGTTTTACTTTTTGATGCTTCTTTCTTTAGGCAGAAATCCTGGTGGTAGGTTTTGTGTTCTTTCACAATTTTTGGGTAAAAATATACAAGAAAAGCAGGAACCAAGCACCTTTGGACCAGTATGGAAAAAGTTTACAGTTTCTGGCCACATTGTTTTGTATCTCATTATCACTAATTGTTTTTTCTAGTCCTAGAACAAGTAGTCCTCTCTTAGGTATCGTATAGTAAGGATAGGGAGAGAAGTGTCTGTCCTTGAAGTTAGATCGGACTGGTAACAGTGCTGATGTTTTTGTTAGCATTTACCAGCAGCATCTTGGCAGCAAGTGACCTCTGCTAGAGAGCGCAAAACATTTTCAATTTACAGGCTCAAGTATTTATGCTGTCTTTGGATCTCATCCTTTTGAAAAGGTCGACCCCATAGGAATTTGCCACAAGAAAGAGATTTGGCCCCTTTGACGGACATGACCAGCTTAATAACACAACGCTTCTGACGAGTGCGCTGCATACGATTTCATTTTAATATTTATAGAATAAACACACACTGCTTTAAGTGTACACAAGCAGCTGCTGTCATTTGGATCTAAGCAGATGTTAGACCTCTGAAATCGTAGCTGATAATTAAAATACTAACAGTTAGTGTTTTACCCCAGCTGCAGGTTCTGTTTACTGTAAATTTGATTTTAATGGTGCCCCTGTGCTGCTATGGTGTAGTGGATTTGTATTCCACCGTACCCGTGTGAAGAAGCAACAACTCTCATCTCAAATCAAAGAAAATCGAATTATTTATTTTTTATAATAGTTTAACAAAATGGATACCACATCTGTACTACTATACCTCTATGGTAAAGTTATAGGTCCATCTTAAACCATATGGAAAAATAATTTGTGGGCCACTTCTATGTTTCCTACTTAATATGTAAAGAAATCAATTAATTCCAATTGATTAGTCTTTTGTACTGGTTTATTATTGCCATGGTAAAAGCATAATTTGATATATCTTTTATTTTGTACATGAAAGAACAATTTTAAAAAGTTTTTTTCAGTGCAGTATGCAGGATAAAAGCAGACTAGGGAAATCCTGATCATCAGAATTTAATATCCTGGTATTCATGTAATAGTTATACACAATAGCTGATAATTGGCACGTTTTGTGACCACTTGTTTATATAATAATAATGTATGGGACAGAATCATAGACCACAGCAAACTGTATATGGGAGGTTAGGAGAAGATGACAGGTTATAGTATTTTTAAACCAATTAAATGTGAGTTTTGTTTGCATCCTTCCCTACTATGATTCAGCCCAATAACTAACATAAATTATTGAATGTGTAGCATAAAAATGTATTCCGCATTCTCACGTGCTATTGTGTCTATTAGGATGGTGATGCTGCACCTCATACACACAGAGTGGTATAATTTATAATTCCTAGAAGTCTTCTCCTAAACACTCACTCTCAGTCACATTAGAGGCAGAAGGTCAACAGACTAGTGGACTTTCTTCCGAGATGAAGCTTTTCTTTTAAAATCAAGTCCCTTTAATGTCATATTTATCTGCTATGCGATGCATGAAATCTACTTTCTGTTTTAGGACAGCAAATGACTCTTGACCCCTTTAGTGCCGACACAGTGTGACCTTTCTTCTGTCACCATTTTCTTCCCCTGAAAATTCCATGAATTTTTATTACAAGTCTCTTTATTTTTTTTTTAAACTAAGCTGAAGCTTCAACAAATTGCTTGACACCGATGAGATGAAGTTGGTGAAGTAGTGTTAGGTAAGTTTTACAACCAGCGTGTGTGCGGCAGAATAGTACAACACCAGTGCCCTACAATGTCATACACCACTAGCTGCTGAGCCTACTATTGGATAAATACATCATTTTATGGAACATTGATTGTTCTATAAACCCAATGGAGTATTATGCTCTATGATCAAACCATTTAGATTGTGTGTAGAGCACAGAAAATACCATATTCAGGATGGTACTAAAAGTGCCATTTGTGTATTTTATGGATGTCATTACAAGGGAAACTTCTCTCTGTAGACCCTGTTTACTGCAAAATTTTTTAGCATGTAATGACATTTTTCATTCACAACGTATGCCTTCGAGAGAGGGGGGCCCTTGTTTTATTTGTTTCATTCGCGTTTACTGCACAAATTCTGTACATTTTAATTAAATGTGCGCTTAACAAAAGCATAAAGTATTTATTCTGTGAATTCTGTCTTAGGGGAAGAAAAATAATGACAGTGAATAAAGAACAACACACAGCGTTGCCAGGTACATGCTCCTCTCCCCCTTCTACATAAACCAAAAATTGAAGAAGGGCTTTGAGGAGATAAGAAGGGGGAGATATTAAATTGCAGTTTAATTCCATTCAACCTGGCACCAGAAGCTTAAGCCATATTTAGGGAAAGATGGAAGGAAAATGCTAATTTAAAGTTCATGTTTAAAAATCATGAAATTTGTAGGTAAGAGGAAGGGGGTTAAAATATTCACTATAGTTGATAAATAACAGTTCTGCAAAAGAGACAGATTTCTTGGAAGGGGACCAGCGCTCTGTTCACTGCATCCTTCGAAATGAAACACCTCTTTAGTAGTCGCTCTGAATTAGAACTGTCGCTTCACAATCACTTAGAGCTCAAAAGAAACGCAGAACTTTACTTTCAGGACAATTCCCATAAAGCTGTCATCTTTATAGAGTAGAGTTGTGCCATCCAGGCACGGAATCGAGATACTTTTTTAGTGTGTAGAACTCAAGAATTTGCTAAACTGCAGTCAGTGTAACATTAACATGTTCAGATTCAACCAGTCTATACTACAATATAGTTACAATATACTTTTTATCATATTTTTTTTTTTATTTTTGTATGTAACAAAATAACCAAGTCTGAACTGATATTACATGCTGCCTTGTCCACGCAGCAATTGTATTTCCTTCTATCGTAAGCACGGATAGGTGTATTCATCAGTGAACCACAGCATACGATTCATACGTATAAATGTGAAATCTGATTCAATGCAACCATGAAAGATTATTGGTCAAGGAGTTTATTATTCATTTTATTGCAATGGAATTTAGTGTGAATTCCATATTTTTACGTTGTTCGTAATTAAAAATTTCATAGTGGACGGGGCAATACATTCTCAACAGTAAACTAAAATATGTATAGCCCCTTAGATGAAACCATATTCCAGCTATGGATGTTCCTTTTCTTTATAAAAATAGGTAGAATTAAGGTAATATAGAAGCACATATGAAAATATATCATACAGTATTGTATTTTCTGGGTAGCGAAATTCCTCTCATGCTGAACTTATTGTTACAACTTTTTTGTGTGTTTGGTAATTGAGGGTCTGTTATTTTGTAGCAAATCCTGTGTCTCACAAGGTAATTATTTTTTCAAGACAACATAATATAGTGATATTGTGTCACAAATAGACCTGTGTGACATCTCCTGATATTGCATTGAACTAGTTTCATGAGAAATTGGAGTCCTTAACCAAATTTGAATACACAGTTGGGAAACAGCTGAATTCCAAAAGTTCTATTACCAAGAGAACCAGGAATTACCCCAGGACACTGTCATTAGTAGATCAGAAATTCTTGGGATGAGTTCTGGTTGGTGTTGTGTTGCCCACACATCATTGGGAATCTATGGCAGAGGATTTAAAATATAATTAGATGTTTTACCTTCCTACTTGATGTGTGTAATACTATGCAAGCTCTAATACACGTTAACCTATGAAACACATCTCTCTTTTTCCTATTACCTATAGCGTTGAATAGCTTTAAAAAGAGTTCCCATGGCTAGAAAAGCATGGCTCATTTCTTCTGCCCACATTTTGTAAGGTATTGCTGCTTAGCTCCATTCATTTGAGTGTTCCTGTTCTATAGTGGAAATCCCAACCCAATCCAGTGCTGCCTCTCTGTTGGTCTTCCCAGTCTCTGTTTTACCATTTTACTTCTGTAGCCATGAAGCCTTAAGTGACCAGGGGCGGACTGGCCATTGTACCCACCGGGAATTTTCCCGGTGGGCCGGTCGGTCCTGGGCCGGTCTGGGGCCGGTCTGGAGCTGGTGCGGGGCCGGTCCGCACTCGCTAAAACTTTTCACATAATCCATAGTACCTGCATCGTACGATCGTACGATGCAGTTACTATTGATTAGTACACAGACGCAGCGCAGCACCGCTGCTTCTGCGTCTGTGTATAAACCCAGCTACACAGGTCGCGCAATCGACGTCATTGCGCGACCTGTGTAGCGTGGAGGAGGCTGGCACTTACCATGTCAGCTGTCGCCTGCCTCCGTGTAGCTCCGCGGCTTGGGGTGGAGGCGCGGAGCAGTGACGTCACTATCCCGCGCCTCTACACCAAGCCACCGAAGACCGAGGAAGACGGGAAGAAACTGCACCAAAGGGGTGAGTATGATGTTTTTTTTTTTAAATTACAGAACCGGGGGCATTAATTATATGTCTGGGAGGGGGGCTGCATTATTCTATATTTGGGAATGGCAGTGGGCATAAATTATATGTCGGAGGGGGGGTATTATTGTATATATGGGGCTGGCAGTGGGCATAAATTATATGTCTGGGGTGGGGGGGATTATAGTATATATGGGGCTGGCAGTGGGCATAAATAATATGTCTGGGGGGGTATTATTGTATATATGGGGCTGGCAGTGGGCATAAATAATATGTCTGGGGGGGTATTATTGTATATATGGGGCTGGCAGTGGGCATAAATTATATGTCTGGGGTGGGGGGGATTATTGTATATATGGGGCTGGCAGTGGGCATAAATAATATGTCTGGGGGGGTATTATTGTATATATGGGGCTGGCAGTGGGCATAAATTATATGTCTGGGGTGAGGGGGATTATTGTATATATGGGGCGGGCTGTGGGCATAAATTATATGTCTGAGGGGGATTATTGTATATATGGGGCGGGCTGTGGGCATAAATTATATGTCTGGGGGGGTATTATTGTATGTATGGGGCTGGCAGTGGGCATAAATTATATGTCTGGGGTGGGGGGGATTATTGTATATATGGGGCTGGCAGTGGGCATAAATTATATGTCTGGGGGGGATTATTGTATATATGGGGCTGGCAGTGGGCATAAATTATATGTCTGAGGGGGATTATTGTATATATGGGGCGGGCTGTGGGCATAAATTATATGTCTGGGGGGGTATTATTGTATGTATGGGGCTGGCAGTGGGCATAAATTATATGTCTGGGGTGGGGGGTATTATTGTATATATGGGGCTGGCAGTGGGCATAAATTATATGTCTGGGGTGGGGGGTATTATTGTATATATGGGGCTGGCAGTGGGCATAAATTATATGTCTGGGGTGGGGGGTATTATTGTATATATGGGGCTGGCAGTGGGCATAAATAATATGTCTGGGGTGGGGGGGATTATTGTATATATGGGGCTGGCAGTGGGCATAAATTATATGTCTGGGGGGGATTATTGTATATATGGGGCTGGCAGTGTGTATTAATTATATGTCTGGGGCGGGGGGGGGCATTATTCTATATCTAGGGCTGGCAGGGGGGCATTAATTATATGTCTGGGGCGGGGGGGAATTAATTATATGTCTGGGGCTGGCAGGGGGCATTAATTATATGTCTGGGGCGGGCAGGGGGCATTAATTATATGTTTGGGGCGGGCAGGGGGCATTAATTATATATCTTGGGCTGGCAGGGGGCATTAATTATATGTCTGGGGCGGGCAGGGGGCATTAGTTATATGTCTGGGGCGGGCTGGGGCCATTATTTTTATGCCTGGGTCATAGTAGGAGCTCTATCAATACTGGGTTGGGTCGGTGGTGGTGGTGGTGGGGGGGGGGGGGGTTAAAGGAGAGAAAGAAGAAATAAATTATCCCTCCCATTACAGTTACATTATGGGGCACTATTTGTGTGGTACTAATATTGTAGGGGGCTCTATTACAGTATTTGGGGCACAGTATTGGTGGTAGCAGAAGAAGGGACAGTTAAGGGACAATAGGAACGTGCAGAACATAAGATGTCTGTGTGGTAAACTCTGCAGGAAAGCTGTGTACCTGGAGGAAGAGACAAGGTGATGGTGGAACTAATGGAGAAGAGGAACGAGAACAATCCGGGGAGACGTCACCTGATGTCACTGGATGCAAAAGGTGAGGATAACATGTGTTTTATGTAGTTGTATATGATAAATTCTGATTTTTTTCATGTTCGCTTCTGTGTATATATGTAGTATTATAGTAGTTATATTCCTGTACATAGGGGGCAGTATTATAGTAGTTATATTCCTGTACATAGGGGGCAGTATTATAGTAGTTATATTCTTGTACATAGGGGGCAGTATTATAGTAGTTATATTCCAGTACATAAGGGCAGTATTATAGTAGTTATATTCTTGTACATAGGGGGCAGTATTATAGTAGTTATATTCCAGTACATAAGGGCAGTATTATAGTAGTTATATTCTTGTACATAGGGGGCAGTATTATAGTAGTTATATTCTTGTACATAGGAGCCAGTATTATAGGAGTTATATTCTTGTACATAGGGGGCAGTATTATAGTAGTTATATTATTGTACATAGGGGGCAGTATTATAGTAGTTATATTCTTGTACATAGGGGCAGTATTATAGTAGTTATATTCCTGTACATAGGAGAAGTATTAAAGGAGTTATATTCCTGTACATAGGGGGCAGTATTATAGTAGTTATATTCCTTTACATAGGGGGCAGTATTATAGTAGTTATATTCCTGTACATAGGGGGCAGTATTATAGTAGTTATATTCTTGTACATAGGAGGCAGTATTATAGTAGTTATATTCTTGTACATAGGGGACAGTATTATAGTAGTTATATTCTTGTACATAAGGGCAGTATTATAGTAGTTATATTCCTGTACATAGGGGCAGTATTATAGTAGTTATATTCTTGTACATAGGGGGCAGTATTATAGTAGTTATATTCTTGTACATAGGGGGCAGTATTATAGTAGTTATATTCTTGTACATAGGGGGCAGTATTATAGTAGTTATATTCTAGTACATAGGGGGCAGTATTATAGTAGTTATATTCCTGTACATAGGGGCAGTATTATAGTAGTTATATTCTTGTACATAGGGGGCAGTATTATAGTAGTTATATTCTTGTACATAGGGGGCAGTATTATAGTAGTTATATTCCTGTACATAGGGGGCAGTATTATAGTAGTTGGCTTGTACATGGGAGAAGGTATTGTAGTAGTTTTATTTTGTATATAGAAGGCAGGATTGAATGTGTTATTCTAAATGTGTTATTGTAGCATTATTCCTGTACATAGGAGGCAGTATCATTATATTCTTTCTCTGAATTCTACGTGTATGGCACAAGGGAAAGGTAATTAAGGCATAATTTACTGATCGACAGGTCACAATCCTTGCACATTCTATTCACTTACTAGCAAAAGATGTTCTTGTTTTGCATTAAGGCCATCTACCAACAATTTGTCTGTTATAACCCCACCCACATTATCTGACCACACCCACTTGTTTTGACTCCGCCCATAAGATGGGGCCACTTTTATATTTTTTTCCAGGGCCATTTTAAATTCCCAGTCCGCCCCTGTTAGTGACCACTGATTGGCTGCAGCGGTCTCATGTGGTTAGCATATAATTACATACAGAAGGATAGATGGGGATTCACTGGACAACCAAAATGAATGAAATTTCTTCACAAAAACAATTCTGATATTTGAGCATCATTGTGGGCCTTATTGCCATAAGCCACAACAATAAACTATGACTCCTGTTCTCTTAGGTTCCAATATAATTATGTTGGTTTCAGTTTTAAGATCTATAGTTATTTTCTAGGAGAGTAGGTTATATTTTATGCACGTTGTTGTTTAGTTGGTACAACTGCTTCAAAGCTTATCCAGCCTTTCAACAAACTTTGCTGATATTGTCGTCCACTAGGATTAATAAGTCATAATTTTACTTTTAGTCTTCAGATTGTAGCCCGTCTTCTCTCTGCAATTTTTGTCTGTGAATTTGCTGTCTATTTGCTGGTGGGTGAAGATCTATTCATCTGCTTTTCTTTGCTGTGATCAGATATACTACAAAGTTTTTTTAATGCATTTTACTATTGATGTGTAACTTTGTTGAAAGCTTAGTGACCATTTATATTATGTGTTGTGTTCATCACATAGAGGTTAAATGTTGTAAGAACATATACTCATTATATTTTATTATTATATTTTCTTAGCTCTTAATATACAATAATTGAAAAGTAAACTTTCCCAGCAAGAAGACATACAGTTGATAATCGAAAATATTTTATGTTATATTGTATATTGCTCTCTAAAAGTTGTTATAAAGGCATTACTTTAAAAGTCTTACACTACGGCTTTGCTATCTTAAAAATATCCTTATTGTCCACATTAATTCATTAAAGTTTAAATGAAAAATTCTTCAGTGGGCCATTCCTTTATAGTATGATTGAGGCTGTTATATTTTATAGGAGCAATTTTTCAAAGCAATACTGACAGCAGTTGAAGTTATTAAATTGCTGAATCAAAAGATGGACCTGCAATCACATTTATGAACTGTGATAGAATAGCAAGGGCTTCACAATGCTGAGGTTAAAGTGTCGGAGTAGTTAAACTCTATCACACCCCTCACTGACAGCAGTATTTACCCATGTAGTTTGCTTTAATAGCCTGGCAGGGGCTTAACTCATCTGTGGATTCAGGTAGATTAAGTATAGTGTCCTGAATGACTGGATGACTATTATAAAGGGAAAAAACACCCACCCAGGAAATATGTAGACTATACATAACAGATAGTGTATGTGTATTGCATATATAAAGGGATAGATTCTCGGCCATTTCTATATCTGTACTTATAAAAGCAGATAATTTTTTCAATATTATTATGCAACCTAAATATTTCTACGTCAACATGTAAAACACATTTCAATCGATTTTATAAACTTAATGCTTAGAACTAAATATCTTCTGAAATAATCTGGCCTATATGAAAATGATTGTCGATGGTCCCCAGCGTTCTAGTGCTCAACATATTTTATCTTAACTTTTATATGAGGTGAGTATTTTGCATAGAGCTTTACATGGCATAATTTTGATGCACCAAGTCATTGCAAATACAGTGGGATAGAAACAATTGAAATAGTGTTTACCTAACAATCAGTTAGGAACTCTGTTCATATGAGCTCCTAAGGTATAGTGGAAATTGTATTTTGTGTGTAATGGGCAGCCTGGCATAGGTAGGTGGCATTACCTGAATAATATTAATCCTTGAAGGGTTAATGGCAGCATATCTTTATTTTTAGTGCTTTTTTTCTTTTAATTTTTATTATTTTCAACATTACAGGTGAAGTATCACACACTTTAACAATATTCCATTTTACAATGTACATTAGCAATGGATTTGTTTACAGTGCTGTTCTCCTGAACACAATGCTGTATGCTCCGATAGCCGGGATTGAGACTCTTAGACCTGGTGCTGCAGCGTCCATGAGATTCTGGTGGACTGCCGTGTGTCGGGGTCAGAAACAAACACCCCAGGGTACACGGACAGTTTGGTCTACAAGGTTCCTTGGTATAATAGATTGATATTTCTGGTACATAGCAGATACAATTGTACAATATAAATCAGCTGATTAACCATAAACATAAACTATAATCAACTTGACCTGAATATGTCTATGCATTATGTTCCTTTATTCTTGTTAATAAACACTGTCCCTTTTTAGTGCTTTGAAGTAGATAATATTAGTCTATTTGCTAGTCAATTATTGTGAACTTTTATTATTGCATCTTTTGTAGTGGTTGTGGAAGTCGGAAATACATCACCCAATCCTCTTTCTTCTTTTTTTTTCTAGTGTGATCAAAGATGTTTTTTATTTTAATTAATAAAATGTAGTTTTTTCCCCCCATTTTTCCTCATTGGAGTGATGGGATCCATTGTTTGGCTCTGTTTAAGGTGATGTAGTGGTTCCTGGTGGTACAGGTCAATAAAGAAAGTAATGTCAGGTAGCAAAAAGCTTAATGCCAACATCACTAGGGGTTAATGAGTTAGTATCTTAATTACTACTTATCCCCCATGTGTTTTTCCCCCATGAATCTCCATTCTTGTGTGTGTGTGGATCTAGTATAAATTACTTTGCATTAAGCTACATTTTAACATACAGTGGGTATCCTATTACCCTTGGTAACACATAGTCAAGATAAACCATAGTCAGAAACACTCATATTCTTGAATCTTACATTGTGTGTCTCTCCATTTGGCATATTCCCTTACACCTTGCAATATTTCTCCACTCTTCCCAGCTCCGGAACGAGACTCAAATTGCTCGTGGAAAGCACTGATACCATAGCGCGTGCCTCTGCAGTGTAATCTCTGCCAAAAATTAATTCTACAGCACTGTGCCAGATTCATTGTATAATATTACCTAGAAACTGTTTAATGCTTTGAAAATGTTCATTCTCATCTACCCTTTCCCATGACAGCCACTCATAGAGCCCTGCTGGCAAGAAAGATAGAAATGAAAAAAAAAATGGTTTACAGCATCTGCTTTGACTCCTGTACCTGTTACAAACACTAGGAATTACACTACACGTTGCACTACTGCAGCCTTGTGATTTCTGTAGTTCGCCAAGATTACTTCTCAAATGGAGTTAGGTCTTATATGGCTAAATCAAAAGTTCTACAATTATATTGATGGCTACATATTTATATAAATACTACGTAAATAAACACAAACTTTAAATGCACAACTAAAGATTTATGTCAGGATCGCCAACTTAGGTTCAGGAAGGGAGCCTGCCGGGTCACACTGGACCGTCCTCTGATAACTCTCCATCCTCTTGCTGCCACCAACCGTAATACAGTATAAGGCCTCTTTCATGCTGATGTTGTGAGGGCATATATCTGCCCATAGGTGCCTATGGTACCCGACCGCGGTACAGTGAGCACACGTGTGTCACTGTGTGGGGAAAAAAATGTGTTTACACCGGGGCGCCATGGCTTGCTATGGAGAAGGAAGGGATGAGCAGAGCTCCCTCCTCCTCCTCTCCTGCCAGCGGATGTATGTTCGCCTGGGCTACAACTGGGTAACCACACGGCAGTGTGAAAGGAACCACTTGCCATAAACAATGACCAAATACAATCCAACATTCAAAAGTTAAGCAGAACACGAGAAGGCTCTTATTAAAGTGAAGTTTTAACATGAAAAAAGATAATATACAATATTGAATATTGAGTATACATATTGAAGCAATACAAAAATAATAGTTTGCTAAATTAAAAGAGCTGAAAAAAATAGAACATAGTATGAAATAATCAATCCATCCACTAAGGATCCCCATAGAAATTACAATTTTCTATAGTGAGAAGGGTTGGTGAATCTGCTCTGGCACTCCGCCTGTGATGAAAGTTTGGTGTATGCTAATGTCAGTTAAGATCCAAGTTTTTTACTACATTTTTTTCCTCAAAACTTGATGATCTACAACTACATACCAACCTTATGATAGCAGGGGCAATGATTTAAGTATTATTTAATTGCTCCATGTTACTGCGGTGCTCTTACATTGCCTTGGCCCCAGTAGTATCAGATACTTGGATGGAGTTTTTAGGGAGGAGCACATGACAAAAATATGAAACCCAAGGGGTTCTAAAATATAGTATAAGAAAAATGAAAGGGGTATTCCCACAGACAAGTTTCTTAACCCCTTACGACGTGCGCCACAATAATACGGCGCGCGTTGGGTGCGGGTACATGGAGAGGGCCAGGTCATTAAGGGGTTAAATTTCATGGAAATGAAAAAACAAAAAAGGGCCACATCATTAAGGTGTTAAATGTACTCAGGATAAGAAAATTAAATTTTCTCCAATTCACTGTTATGAACAAAAATACAGCATTTCACAGATATGTCTAACCTGTCTCTATCAGCCCTGGTGTACATAATTTTGTTTTTCACAAATTACTCTCATTTTATTTTTACAAATAAATACCTCTTGGGATGTAGAACAACTTTGACTATTCCTTTTATTAACTATATCCAAAAGTTTCTTTGCTGTCCTCCTCAGTTTAGCCTTTCCCTACAGTAGCCACCACCTCTTCCTGTGCTGCTTATGTCTTTGTAATTGTATTTTGTATTCAAAAGAAACATACATATTATAACTGTTGGGGGGTATAGCTCCCTGCTCACTCTGGAGGCAGGAGGAGATGGTCATGATATTATCTGTGTGTAGCTAGCAAGAGAGCTGTGTATGTGCATATCTATGGATGTAGAATTGTCTTGAAAATACAAGCGAGGAATAAGATCTTTCCTGTTCCCTTTCAGTCCCCCCATCAGACTCTGATTCTGTGGAACTTTCGCTGTCTCTCTGCATTTAAGTTATGTCATGAACTCCTCTGTACCTCCTCCCCCCTCACGCTTGCTATCCAGGCACTATCTTAGTGCTCAGAATATATAATGCCTTTTACTGTTTCACTGTTGGTTTCTTGTACTTATCCCATTTTTCACTCTCCTCCATGTGATAGAAGTTGACAGGATATTCAAATGTATAGTTCCTGTATGTACACATGATGCAAAGGTTGGTAGATTTTGCAGGAATCTCACTGGATTACTTCAGTAACTTCTGAGTCATTTCCCATTGGAGTTACTTCATTAGAGAACACAAACCTTCATGGGAAGTGAGGGCTTAGCTTTAGGGCAAATACAGGAAGAGGTTTGTCTTGAGGAGGATTTCTGAAAACTATCTTCAGGACAGAAAATTATATAAAATAACTGAAAAAAGAAAGGGATTTAGAGCTCATAGGATAATACTGTTACTTTTAAAACGTGTGATAATATTAATTGTGAAAAAAAACACTCACCTGATTTCGATATGCATAATGCGATTAACTACTATGGTATATTGGCAAAATCAAAGATCCACAGGCTTGTCGTCATTACTGCTTCGCTCCTTCTCCATTCAGTTCTCTTATGGGGTCCGTCCATTGTATAGAAAGACCAGAAAAAAAACAGCAGCCATTGAATCCATTGAAGCGGTCACAGCACCGTTGTAGCACTCTTGTCCAAAAATATTATATCTACTTTTTGGACGAGAGGGCTACAATGGTACCATAAGTACTTCAGCATAGGAAATGGCCTATCTCTGGAAAGAGGCTGAGCAGGACTAATTTGGCATCATTCTGCTTGTTTTGAAAGGAGGAATCACATATGTCAAATTGGTGAAATTTGATTTACACTACCTGGTTTCCTGCCAGCAGCGTGTGGGGAATATTGAGTTTGGGAGGAGGGAACAGCTGCAGTGTGTGTGCCTGTGTCTCCTCATCCATTTTTCCTCTCATCCTCCCCCCCTTTCTGCTCAATGGACATGACTGGGAGTGTGGAGGAAGCAAGTTGCTGCATGAGTTTAGAGTAGAGCTGCCCTCTTCCCCCTGGGACATACCACCAGCAATGTGAATTAAAGTGATATAAAATACTGAAATGATTCAGAAATCAGAAAAAGACATTGTTAAAATCAGCCTATCATAGGCTATTGGACCCTGTCATCAGCTAAAAATCATTCTGGCAGGTTCCCTATATTTGTTCAGGAGTTCTTTATTATTGTTAATTTAGTAACACGCAAACAAATTCCTTTTTATCTCCTCATTAACACATTTTCTTTTTTTCTCTTTTTTTAGGTATTGTCTCAAAATCATTTGAATGTCGGTTAAAGGGACAAGGTGCAAACTTTGTAGAAACCAATAGCCCATTCACTGCAACTACAACTGCTGAACCTTCTCCAGTGAAAGAGATAGTCCGATCCACTAGAAAAGCCTCCCAGTCCACTGAACAAGTTCAGCAAGTTATTATCATTCAAGGATTTTCTGATGACTATGAGGGTAATTTCTCTATTGACACTTCTGTAGAGGAAACGGCAGCAGCCACGCTGCAAACCTTGGCCATGGCTGGTCAGGTGGCAAGAGTTGTACACATCACTGAAGATGGTCAAGTTATAGCAACTGATCAAACTGCTCACATGGGTAACATCATTCCTGGTGAAATCCTTAGTGAACAGTTGCCTGAAGGAGCACAAGTTGTTGTGGTTGAAGGTCCAATGGAAGAAACTGATGTTGCAGAGTCTGTTGCTATAGAGACTGTTACTGACTCAGAAGGTAATGTGGTACAGCAGGTGATGGCACAGAGTATTTTAGACCAATCACAAGGGGTACATACAGCAGATTCCTCTTCTGCTCTAGATGCTTTGCTGTGTGCTGTAACAGAGCTAGGTAATGTCGGAGATGCAGAGAGACATCCCAATGTAGATAATCAAGCAGTTGAAGAGTCATTAGTGAGGTTGGCAAATGATCCAGATTCCATGGCATCCAGTACTGAGGAAATCCAGGTGTATCATGAGGTGCATGAAGACCAGCAAGGAGTTGAACAAATAGGAGTTGTTCAGCAAGTCATGCATTCCGGATTTGCCTCTTCCCAGGAATCTGCTTTCAAAAACATGGTGCAGGGGGTCTTGCAGTTTGCAGTATGCGATTCTGCTGCAGCCGATCAGTTGATGCAAGAAGGGGTCACCCAAGTCATTGTCAACGATGAAGGCACAGTGCATATGGTTTCCACAGAAGGTCCCCATATAATAATGCACAATGCAGAAAGCCATACTCTTGGCCTGCCTGAACAACAAATGCGTTTAGTGGAGTGCGAAGATGGAGAAATCTCACAGATCATCGTCACTGAAGAATTAGCCAGAGCCATGGTTCAAAATGGCAATGACAATTATCAGGAAGGTGCCACACATTATATTGTGACTGAACTCCCACAAGAAGACAAAGAACCAAATGTGTATTCCCATACAGTCATAGAGACCAGTGAAAGTACAGACATTCTTCACAGTGAAACCATTATGGACACAGAGATGCCGGACGAAGACAACTCACAAGAAGTAAACAGCATGATTGTCTACACCGAGTAACATGGTAACCTCCAGACCACCAGGAGGCTACTAGTGATTGCCTAAAACATTGTTTTCTTCATCTGTTGGGAAGACATTTGAATACACCGTTATTGTAAAACATTCAGAAGACCCTAATATAGAAAGAAGATCCTATTCTATGGACTCCTCTAGCTGCAAGATAATCTGACGATGGCTGAGTAATTACATTGGGTAGCGTTGTTATGTCACTGCCAGGGGCTGATCCTACATTGTTTTCCAGCATTATTCCTAGCTTATTCTGGAGAAGTTGTGATACAGTGTCAGATTTTAATACAACACCGGAATGTTCCAAGTTTTGCGGCAGTGTTAATTACAAGATATATTTACACACACACACACATATTTTCAGAGTTTCTACTCATACATTTGTTATTGGTGTGTATTTGATGCCTGGTGGTGATACCAGGTTACAATCATTTTTAGTTGATATTAGAAATGGCTATTTTGTGTTATTCAGACCTAAGATCTTGGCTGGTACTCCATTCTGGTAAACTAAAGGGATTCCTCACTACTGTTTATTGTTGACCGCCTGACAGAAATCAGTGGCGAGTAAACCTCCAGGACATTTATGATCAGCTCATTGAAGGCTGCTTACTTGAATGAGAATGAGCTGCAGCAGGTTGCAATACGATAAACAGCCACTATCAAAGGCTTTCCTACTACCTTTCCGATATATACAAAATGATATTTCCACAAGTTCTCTTTAAGGGATCTCTGATGTCTTTTTGTGTCCGTATGATTTGATGTAAAGTATTTGACCCAGCTTGACTGCTGTAACAACATGAAAGGTAATGATACTTATGCTAATTAACTGATACAAAGACCTAATTGACGTGTAATGGGTCCAATTGGCGTTTTTGCATTGTCTCCTTCATTTTAATGGCAAGAATAGAGTGACATTCTACTACACTTGTCTTCTGAAGTCACAAAGGAAACCTGAATTTAGATGAAAAAATAGCCTTAGTCCATGATGCACATTTCCACAACGTTTCTCCACTATTGTGTCTTTACCCACTGGGTCTGTGATGTAAAAATACAGAATATATGATTGTTGATGAAAATCCATAGAAGAGCAGATTGCATAGGGCATGAGACTGGTGCCTTCATCATTATTTGTCACCATAGCATTCCTGGCATTAGACTTCTATAAATGATAAGAAGTATTCCTTCCATATCTAACTGGTACCGTCTACTATTAAGCTACTTGCTCTTAGGTTAGTAGGGGGACACCTATGGAAATCTAGCAATAACCACAAAGGACTTCTACAGTACCATGGTGAAGGTTGCTGTTGCATACACTGTTGTTTTTACTGTACTGCACATTATGACTTGACCCACTGACATGCAGATGTCCATTTCTTCATGTTGTTGCAGTCGATTGTGAACTTAAGCCTTTAGCTTGACTTTGTTGTAGAACCTGCTGTTAACATAATATACAGGCTTTGTGTTTCATATTGCTGGTATTTTGTTTGCTGTGTAATGTTAGTTAAATGCCTTCTTGTGTGTCCATTTTTGCAATTGCATTTTGTTTTCCAATAAAATATCTAAAATGTTTAAATGTATTTGGAATATTTTACAATACTTTTTTTTATTTTTTCAAAACCTTTCCACTAAGTAAGTTACATGTTCCTCCAACTATCAGAATCATTATGTTTGTGCATTCAACCATCCAACAATTTATGCTTATTTATAATATATCTTTCTACAAGGATAAAGTTCTTTTTTATACTCCAAATTCCCAGATTCCCTTCAGACCAGCTTTCTGCAGTGACCATTAATATCTAGTCCTGGACAGCCTCTTTAAATGTTGTTGAAAGTCTATCTTGACCTCCTCTTATATTCTGTTTCAATCCCGGTACTCCGCCCCCTCCAATACAGAAACAACTCTACATCAATGGCTTCTCAATTGTTGAGGTGCCCTCAAAAATCTATATGTTAAGGATGAATCTGGCTGGTCAATGAATCATGCACTGGACGTTTTAATGGACGGACCACAGTGCTGAGGACATGACAGTCCCTTCTTTCCAAAAAAAAAACATTGGTCCATCCATGATTCATAGGCCAATCACAGCTATGTGTTTTAGACATAACAAATTGCTCACTTCATCTGAATATTTTACATGTAGGAACATCTTCAAGGGTTGAAGAATTACACCTTGAACTTTTAATATTATACTATCTATCTTCTGTATGTATTGTTTTACTCATTATTTTTTTCAGAGGCAGAGGGGAGGTTACCAAACTGTGTCCTGAATCTTTACAGAATTGTATAATTTACACTTGTCTCAAAAATCTGCACCGAAAAGTCCCTTTGTGATCAAATAGTGACATATAGTGTAATATTTTACCAAGCCTGATCTATTTAGCATTGCATTTTTAAATGTTAAATGTGGCCTATTCCATATGTGACTATTGTTTCAATTAAAGAAGGTTTTAATAAAATGAACACTTTGTCTAACTTTCTGCCTTCTTATGGGTGTATAATATACTACACCACTGATCCACTTATCTGATATTTAATCGTGTGAAGTAAAATAATATCTATTTATCTCTTTGTACAGTTTAATTTGTTATCAAGTCCAACATCTGGGCGCTTGTTTAACAGATTAACTGTTTGGGGATTATCAATATGTTTCTTTTTTTGTTATTTTTTTCTTTTTTTCCCCTCAAAACAACAAGAAAGATTTTAAAACAAAAATATATATAAAAATATATCCTTAAAGGGGTTGTCCACTTTCAACAAAGTATTGATATGGTTTGTGTAAGGAAAAGTTATACATTTTCCAATATACTTTCTGTATCAATTCCTAATGGTTTTATAGATCTCTGCTTGCTGTCTTGCTATACAAAGCTTCTATGTTTACTTCCAGCGGAGAGAAATCTGTTCATAGTCATGTGATGGAGATGCGTGTGCATAAGCTGTTATCACAGAGAGTAATCAGAGTTGTGTGATAACAGCTCATGTACCTGCATGTCCATTACATGGCCATGGACTGGTTTCTATCCAGTGAAATTAAATGCAGGACAACAAGCAGAGATCTAGAAAACCATTTTGAATTGGTACAGAAAGTATATTGGAAAATTGTATAACTTTTCCTTACACAAGCTATATCAATTATTTGCTGAAAGTGGAATAACCTTTTAAAGGGAAACTGTTACCTCATTTTCACTAAAACAGGTTGCAGGAACCCAATAGAGCTGCATTGCAAATATGTATTTCTCCCTTTTTTAAAGTAGAGGTCTCTGGGTTGGGATTTGGTTTGCTGGCAGTTAAAAACAACATGTGACTTGTCTGTGTTGCTCACTCCTCAGCTCTCAGCCCCCACCTATGTGCTCCTTCACAGAGGTCACAACCTGGTGAGCTGACATCAGTGGGAGAGGGAGGAGCTGTATATGAGCACTAAGGTGGGGGCCAAGAGCTGAGCAGTCTGCAGCACAGACAAGTTAAGTGTTGTTTTCTGAAATGTATGCAAACCAAAACCCAACCCCTGTGACTACACAGAGGATTCTGTCAGGATTCAAGGTAAGTTATAACACACAATTATTTTGTAATGCAAATGCTAAGTGAAAGCAGAAAGGCTTATCTGTAATGCAGCTATAATGGGCTATTGCAATCTGTCTTTAGTGAAAATGAGGTTCCTGGTGTCGGGTTCCTCTTAAGCTGTTTGCATTTAGCTGATACATATTGTAACTTGGCATGCTATTAAGCAATATAGCAGAGGTGCCTAAATGGAACCTGTCATGGGCATTTATTCCCACAAACCATCAGCATCCTGTTATAAAGTACTGTTATATGATCACAATGATATCCTTATATATTCTGGGAGACCAGTATTACACAGAAAAAAGGGCAGAGAAGAGTCACAATGTTGGTTCCTTTTTCATCTCCCACCATAAAGGCTACCTCCTCAGGCTTGAGATGATGTCCCTGGACTATGGGTGGACTAGGGCAGCAATCAAGCCAGTAGGGGACCTCCCTGTGTGACTCATCTGCAAAACCTGACTCCTTAGGTTATTTGAATACAACATCCAAAGTTATTTTTCTACATACTGCTGAATCTTTCAGAATATAGAAGGACATCATTGTGTGCTGTTTGTGGGGCCCAACCCTCATGACAGGTTCCTTTTAGTAGTTGGCTAACCCTGCTTCACACTTCAGCTTCGGTCTTAACTTTTTGAGCTTATCTTAGCCTTGTGACCTAGCAAGAAGGCAGAAATGCATTTTATATATTTATATTTATATATAAGTCCATATATTCTTTTGCTGATTTAGCTAGAAATTGAAAATATATTTTTTAGGTATTCTTTCTGTTTTATAGACCAAGGCGGTGTGACATTTCATTCATACAATGCTGACCCAGCAAGTAGCTTGAAACATAGGGGAGGGGGGGGATAAAAAAGCTAAGTATTTTTGGCCCCACACAGTGATATTACCTAAGGATGACCTAATTCAAGAAACAAGCCTTGGATGTGTTAATTAGGAGAGAAAAAGAGCACGCTGCAGATTCATTTAACAGTGAAGCATATGTAAGTCTCTTAATTTGTTATAACTGTTATGAATTTGCTAAATTAATTATCACTCTTGCTTAGAAAAGTGCAAATTAATAGCATATTCTCAGTACTGTTCGACTGCTGACAGTGATTCTACTGCTAACGCAAAGCTCAGTCATTCTTATACTATTTCTGCTGTGGAGAAGTGTCCTACATCTAGAATATGCACGTAGAGTAATGAAATATTTCCAAATTATCATCAGTAAGGCTGACTCGTCAGATAGGAAAAAGTTAGCACAATAACCGTTGTAATGTACAATAAAAATAGATACCATTTGAGAGTTCTACTTAGAACCCTCCTAAATTGTACATTGTAGTTGTAAACTGGTATCCACTGGGTTCATATTTGATGCAGAAAATGAATTATCAGATACATAGCTGACAGTGGTCCTACAAAGAACACAGTGGTGGCACTAAGATACACCACTGTGTTCTTTGCAGGACCACTGTCCATGGCGTGACCAACCTGACATTATTTATGCACCTTGTCTTATTTCCCCTGATGAAAGATCCTCCTGGATGGCGGATCTGGAAACGCGTTGGGAAGGCATTCTATGGCAATCCTAGAGACCTTTAAATTCTAGGGATCTCATGGGACTGTCCTTGTTAGGACATGAACTCTTCTGGGGAGCAGGGACAGAGCAGCTTTAGGGATACCTGGATGCAGTGCCTTCATCTTCTCCTGGTCTGGGACCCCCTTCTGTTGACAGTAGCCGCTCCATATTCCTGCTCAATTTCCGTGGCTCCTGACTCCTCGTCGTGGGTGAGATCTTTCTGGTTTATTATCTTTTGATTTGAGATCTATCCATTGTGTATTGATGTAAAATTGTCTGTTTTATTACTGCCCTCCATTTCTTCTGGTGTTATGAGATGGACTGTTGCTCTAGTCTGTACTGTATGACCTTTTATTGAATATATTAAGAGTTATGTTTTAATAAGCTTTAGTTCACCCTTCCTATACATGTTTTTGCTGGTGAATTTATACTCATCATAATATGATGTAGTGCACTGATATCACCTGTTGTGGTCTTCTCAGTCCTGCTTCTTGTATTATTCAACTCGGATCACAATTAACGCTTGTGTTGGCTGGAACGTCCCCCTGGATGCTGACAACCGGGGCTGAACTGACATGCTGAGTTCAGTTCCGGTTGCTCAGCATTCGGGCCAGACATTCCAGCCAGAACTTGCCACGAGTTGGATGCACTAAAATTGAATGAAGTAGTAAGTGACAGAAATGTAACAAGATCTACAGCAGGTATTGTATGCTGGTCGGTGCAAACAGTGGCTCTAAACAGTTAACCCCTTTAGTTAAGCCATTTTAGGGCCTTAGAACCAGGCCTGATTTTTAAAATTTGCCCTGTGTCATTATAGGAGGTTATACATTTGTAACACTTAAATATATCCAGGGTATTCTGAGATTGTTTTCTCCTCACACATCATACTTCAAAGTAATAGAAACATTTTGATGATATCTTTTGTGTTTAGTTTAGTTTAGTTTAGAAATTTGGCAAAAGTTTCAAAAAATTATTCATCTTCAAAGTTCAAAATTTTTTGCTTTTCCGGCAGATAGTCATAGCACCCAATAACTTTATAAATAACATTTTCCAAATGTCTGCATTATATCAGCATAGGGTTTATGTATCCTCTCTTTTTTCTAGGTTGTTAGGAGGTTCAGAATTGTGTCATCATGAAAGTGTCATGAATGCCACCATGTTCTCATACATACATAAGTTCATACAAGGCAGATTTATTAACACCTAATTGCCAGAGCCCTTTTTCATTTCAGTTTTTTACTCCCCACCTTCCAAAACCTGTAACTTTCCATTTACAGAGCTGTGCAAGGGTTTGGAAGGGTTGTAGATAGTAACTGTGGTGTTCATAGTCATGTCATGAATGGGGCCCCCACTATAACACTTACAGTAGCCTTAAATATCAATAGATAATAGATCAGATAATACACATCACTCCACAATAAGCAGGGTGCACAAATAGGGCACCACACCATATAAACTGTATATTCTTAAAGAGAATTATATACAGGGATAAAACACTGAGTGATGTTCTAGTAAACAAATAAAGTACACAAATATATAACAATTCAGACAATACACAGTAATGTCACAGAACTGATGATACACCCAGCAAAATCATAGTACCAGGGTAAATGCAGAGGCCCCTTTCTAGGAACAATTTCTGAAAGATAAAACATGTCTACATACTAGGAGCAGTAATTGTAGTAGTAGTAGTAGGAGTGATCCCTCTCAACTATAGTGAAGCACCATCACAGCCTAAAACTGAGAGGGGCAAAACAATCAGGTGATTTTTTTGTACAGTTTTTCCTCTAGAGATAATTGTGGAGAAAGGTTTTTGCTGGCCAGCAGGCGAACAAAGAGAAAGTCAAGGTCGACGGGGGTACCTGGAACCCACCAGTGAAATTGATTTTGGGGGCCCACCTACTACTACCATATATAAGCTGAGACCCCTAATTTTACCACCAAAAACTGGGAAAACCTATTGACTTGAGTATAAGCCGAGGGTGGGAAATTCATTGGTCACAGCCTCCAGTATATAGCCAACTTGCCCCCTGTAGTAAATAGCCAGCCCCCAGTAGTATATAGCCATCCAGCCCCCAGTAGTATATAGCCAGCCAACCCCCAGTAGGATACAGCCAGCCCCCAGTAGGATACAACCTGCCAGCCCTCATGTAGTATACAGCCAGCCCCATGTAGTATATAGCCAGCAAACCCCCAGTAGCATACAGCCAACCAGCCCCATATAGTATACAGCCAGCCAGCCCCATGTAATATACAGCCAGCCCCCTATAGTATATAGTCAGCCAGCACCCATGTAGTATACAGCCAGCCCCCTGTAGTATACAGTCAGCCTGCCTCCTGTAGTATACAGCCAGCCTGCCCCCTGTTGTATACAGTCAGGCTGCCCCCTGTATTATACAGCCAGCCTGCCCCCTGAAGTATACAGCCATCCTGCCCCCTGAAGTATACAGCCATCCTGCCCCCTGAAGTATACAGCCATCCTGCCCCCTGAACTGTACAGCCATCCTGCCCCCTGAACTGTACAGCCATCCTGCCCCCTGAACTGTACAGCCATCCTGCCCCCTGTAGTGTACAGCCATACTGCCCCCTGTAGTGTACAGTCAGCCTGCCCCCTGTAGTGTACAGCAAGCCTGCCCCCTTTAGTATACAGCCAGCTGGCCCCTTGTAGTATACAGCCAGCCCCCAGTAGTATACAGCCAGCCCCCAGTAGTATACAGCCAGCCAGTCCCCAGTACTCTACAGCCAGCCTGCCCCCTGCAGTATACAGCCAGCACCCAGTAGTATACAGCCAGACAGCCCCAAGTAGTACACAGACAGCCAGTCCTCAGTAGTCTACAGCCAGCCTACCACCATATAGTATACAGCCAACCAGCTCCCAGTAGTATATAGCCAGCCTGCCCCCATGTAGTATACAGCCAGCCTTCCCCCATGTAGTATACAGCCAGCCTGCCCCCATGTAGTATACAGCCAGCCTGCCCCCAGTAGTATACAGCCTACACACAGTACTATACAGCCAGCCCCAAGTACTATACAGCTAGCCTGTGTAGCACATAAAAAAACCAAACTTACATGCTCACCCTCCGGGTCCCCAAAGCATCACGCGGCTCCCGATCCTTGTTGTGGCTCCCAGTGGCTCCTCTTCTATCTTCTCTATACTGTAGCCTGCAGAGACGCGTTCACTCGATCTACCACCCGGCGCATAGTGTGCGCCGGCTGGAAGATCGCATGGACATGTCTCTGCTGGCTACTAAAACATAGAGAGGATAGAATAGGAGCCGCGACTGAGGATCAGGAACGGGTTGGAGCATCGGGACGCTGGAGGGGTGAGTATGTAATTTTTTTTTTTTTTTTATTGACTCGTGTATATGCCGAGGTGAGGTTTTTCAGCACATTTTTTGTGGTGATAAACTCTGCTTATACACTAGTATATACAGTATACAGAAATATTATGGTATAAGGGAATTTCTAGGCACAGGCGGGGGAGGCAGGGAAATAAAGGATAAACTAATCCCTTTCTCCTTCCCTCTCCATTAACACATGGCTCTTGGTTTGTGTACAGGGGCTGCAGGGGAGAAGTTATCTAGTGTTAGCACTCCACGCCTGCCTACCAATAAGGAAATGCTGAAAACCTTTACAAGAACTGATGATAATAACCCCACACTCTTGGGTCCAGCATCACATAGACAAGTCACACTTGGCTCACTGACCCTATAGATCTAACACTACATAAGCCCAGTATCTTAAAAATGTAAAATTAGGCTGCAGAATTTTCTGGCAGATGTGTTCAGCTCTGTGCAGCACTTCCTCTTCACTGCACCCCTAAAAATACGACCGTTACTTAAAGTATAATGTCACCTGGATAACAAAATGTCCCACACTGTGCTGCTAAAGAATATACATAACAAAACCCCTGCATATCTCAAAAATTGTGTACTGTGTCAAAAACATTGTGACACCCAAATATATTACTACACTACCTGAATAAATAATGCAGTACCACCATAAAATATCGGTGGTGCTCCCCCCCAATTCATTACATAATAGATGGTTCCACTGTGAATTATTTCATACTGAATTAATTTACCTATTTAATGCCCATTCTTATTTTAAACAGTACCACTACTAAAGAATGTGTCATAACAATTTCCTTACTTTTTTTATACACATTTCTGCTCATCAATTATTTTTTACAAAATGTACTAATACATTTTTATCCCGTGTCCTAATAATTATAATTTCAAAAATTCGATTCCCCGAGTTCGCCAAATTCTCTGCCAGCACCTGTCCAGCAAACGCGCAACCACAACCAGGCTTGGCGCTAGCCGTCAGACTAGGTAAGTGGTGGCGAACTCACCCTGTGGGCTAAGGCCTTGCCTAAAGCAAATAAACTGCCCTGATAAGGGCGAACCCACTATAGGAACCTAACTGACGGTCCCTGAGCGACCTTTCAACATGACAGGGGAAACTTACTTCGTCTGGCCGCTGCTGGATGGTAGAGCGGATAGGTAACGGAAATACAGGTATAGACCAGTGTTCACACTGGCGAACAGAAACCAACACAAGACTGAACAGGTAACCGGAATACAGGAATAGACCAGTGTTCACACTGGTGCACAGAATACAAACACAGGACTGAGACAGGGACAAAACAACAGATATAGACAGGTCTTCAGGCAGATAATCACAGGTCAGATACAGGTACAGGCGGGATATACACTGGTCAAGTTAAGATCAAGCGGGTAATATACAGGTCAGGTACAGATACAGGCAGACAAACGGAGACCGGTAAAACTGAACTAGAAACACAGGGAAGACAAGACTCAAAATAACCAGCCAGGTAAAATGGGAATGGGCAGGTATATAAGGCGAACCCGGACACGCCTTCCAGCAGTACACTGGGGAAACTGTCCATCAGGCTAGAAATCCTTGCTGGGCAGGACAGAAATGCAAGGAGCAGTAAGCCACAGTTCACACACAAATAAACACCTCTATTCTGCCAACTACGAATAGTGCAACATAGACATGGACATTACATTCTCAGAAAATTTTTTATTTGACCCGAATCGAATCATGGAGAATCACGTTAAAAAACAAGTATTTCCTGGCTGCAGAGAGCCTGTAGGGTGTTGAAGAACGTTGTGCCATGCACAAATATGCATAGGGAGCTTGGTTTGGTCTTCAAACAATGCTGTGTTTTAGTATGACATGCACATGACAGCCGCCACTCTTAGAATTGCTTCACTCTTCAATTCCATGGGCACTTACAGAGGCCAACTTCACCGTATAAGCGAAGCGGAAACGCCGCCTTTCAAGGTAACGTCTGTGCCAGCTCAAAAGGACTGAGCTGAGGGCCAAGATCCCACTATAACATCAAAGAGTGCAATCTTTTTACACTGACATTAGATGATTCCATTGACTACGACAGAACCTGTCCTGTTAAACGTGGATACATGCAGAACTCTCCCCCTCCCCCCAAAAAAAGAGTGGAGGGATGTCGGCAGTAATTTTGCATAGACGTCACTGATCATTTTGCCCTTCTTTTCATCCGTCAGTGTCCTCTTTCAATAGGTCCAATCCATCAGTATTGCTAAAGCCAAAAACAAACAGGAGTTGATCCAAAACTGAGATGACCAGTAAATGGGATATTTGCATGTCCTCTGTGTTCTGTATCAACTCCTGCTTTTGGTTATCAATCATGAAGCTTTTCATTCCTTCTGACAGATGAAATGAAGGGGAAAACCAAACGTAGTGGCAATGTCATAGAGTGGTGGAGGGTGAAAATAGCATTATGGAAATCACAGGGTGTGTCAGGGAGACAGGGGTCAATTAGCAGCAACATGAGTAGGCTGCAGAGTGGCACAATGACAAATTATGAAGGTGGCAGCAACATCGTAGGCCACAGAGTGTCTTGATGACAAAGTGTGGAGGTGGTGGCACCAGCAGGTCAGAGAGTGGCACAATCACAGTGTGTATAGGTGGGCAGGAGCCAGAGAGTGGCACAATGACAAATTCTGGTGGTGGCTGCAAAATGGTAGGCCACAGTGTGGCACAATGACAGAGTTTCAAGGTGCCGCCAGCAGCAGCAGGAGTTTAGAAAATGGCACAATGACAGAGTGTGGAGATGGGTGACAATTCCAGTCCCTTGTAAAGATGGTGGGAGGCAGATGGCAGCATCAGAATCAGAATGGCTGAGGCAGGTAGTTAGAATCCAGACTCATTTCTCAACGTTTGGGGGAAGCGTCATGGCTGATCTAATCTGATGCTTAAGGCATTGGTGTGTTGAAATCCTGGCCGATCCAATCCGGATTCATTTTGACAAAGGTCAGTCTCTCCACATTACGTGTGGACAAGGGGGTTCTCCTTGGGGTAACAATGGCCCCCGGTGCACTGAACACCCGTTCTGATCCCACACTACTGGCTGGACATGACAGCTTCTCTACTGCAAAATGAATGAAATTTGGGGAATACAGAACCCGAAAAACTGACTCACTGGACTTTAAGAAAAAATCACTCCACCAACTATGTGGATTTATCACAGATTTCTTGATATCTACTTTAGCAACAAAAAAGAATTGAAATTTGGAGAATTCAGAACCCCCAAAACTGACACCCTGGACTTTGAGAAAAAAATCACTCCACCAACAATGTAGATTTGTCACGGATTTCTTGATATCTATTTTAGCAGCAAAACAGAATTGAAATTAGGGTGTCAGTTTTTGGAGTTCTGTATTCCCCAAGAGTTTGAGAAATAAATCACTCCAGCAACAATGTTGATTTGACACAGATTTATTTATAAAATACCCTCCAAATTTGTGCATCAACACCTTCAATGATACATATATGCTACCTGCCCCTTTTTATTAATTTACACAAAGTTCCCTCACATCATTTAAAGGGATATTCCCACTTCAGGAAATTAATGTTACTGTTTGTAAGATGAAAAATAATACAGTTTTCCAATATATTTTCTGTATTAATTCCTTGTGGTTTTCTAGATCTCTGCTTGCTGTCCTTCTGTAGAAATCTTCATTGTTTATTTCCAGTGGACAGAGTTCTCACCATGGTCACACAGATGCACGGCTCATCAGTATCATACAGAGTAATCAGAGCTGTGTGTTATAACGAGCCGCGCACCTGTGTAACCATGGAATTGCATAGAAACACTGAAATAATCCCAATTTCTAGCACATTGATTTTTGTATCTACGCCACCTCCACAACATGTTGCCGCGGAGGGGGTGCAGCCGCCGCAGGTTGGGGAACGCATGGGGCATTCCTTGCAGGTATGTACACAAAAATATGGCAGGTCAGTCTTTGCCTCTTGATGTATCCACAAGGAGGGGGGAATGTAGCCTTTATCATACATCGGCGAACAATGAATTCCCCCTTACTATTTAGGTTCCAAGGTTGGATTTGACCCTGGCATCTAACAGGTTAACTGAATTGTTCTGTATCAGCAGATCTTTACTGTGTACAGAGAAGACCTCCTCATACATACAAGGACCTGTTTTGGCTGGGTGAGAGGCTTGTGACTAGGGTCGGGAATTAAGAGTTCTCCTTACAGAGACTGCCAATTAAGGCCACCGTGTAGGCGTATGTTCCCTACGCTGTACTGAGAAGACCCAATCAGGTCATAACAGCGCTGTCTAGAGTTTGGAGTCATGTCATAAGGCCTCTTGTAGGTCATGCTTGATAGGTCAAGGGAGCTGCCTTACAAGGTAGCTAAAAGAGGCGTGGCGTGGTTTTCCTTATCCCATCCTGGAAAACTTAGCATATTTTTCCAAAATTCCCCTAGTGGAGCATCCATGGCTCCACTTAAAGGCGTGATAGATTTTTTAGTTATTACGGACCTGCCAGCGATTGGCGAGTCCATACTACTAGCTGCAAAATGCCGCCTCTTAAGGGTTTTGCAATCTGCAACCTGAGGTGGGGACTTCACCCTGCCTCATGGCAGATGCAGCCCTGCTCTGTAGCTCCATATATTGCGGTGTACTGCGACTGTAGCTCTTTAAGTAAAAGTCATTTTTTTTCTCCTCAAAATGCTGGAGCATTTTGCTCTACATTTGGCAACTCACAGAAATGGTCTGATAGGTGGCGTCTTTTTCCTCTTCTTCAATGACCTAGATTGCCATGTCAGCTTCTTGAAGCTGCCACAACTTCTTTTTTTCTGTACATTCAGCAAGATTTTTTTAGATTCCTCATTTCATTAACAGTAGGCAATATATTAACAATGTCCCACAGTAGGTGATTTTGCACAAATTACCCCACTTTACTCTGTATCGTTAATGTAGGGGCCACAGTAGCCATTATAGTTATGGCTTCCCTACTATAGCCAAATAGTAACTATGCCGACACAGTATGCATTATAGTTACAGCATCTCCCCCCCCCCCCCAGTAGCAAGTATAGTCACAGCCCCCATTCACAGAGCCTCTTCCCCTAGTATAGTCACAGGGCCTCCACCCAGCTATAGTCTCCCCCTCCAGTATAGTCACAGCCTCATCCCCCAGTAGTCAGTATAGTCACAAGGCCTCCACCCAACTATAGTCTCCCCCTCCAGTATAGTCATAGCCTCATCCCCCAGTAGTCAGTATAGTCACAGGGCCTCCTCCCAGCATTTTAACAAGCCCGCAACTAGGGTAGTCAGTTGATCCCCCCTTGATCACTTGTGTAACTGTATGGATGAAGCAGTGCTGTATATGTAAAAGTATGGATGTAGCAGAGCTGTGTGTGCTGTGCATTAGTGCGACCAACAGGGATATTTAATTGGTGTAAAATATATTTTTCCTTTTTTGTAAGCCTAAATCTGGGGTGCGTCCTATAGTAAGAAGTGTCTTGTAGCCTGAAAATACGGTATTTATTGTCAGTAGTGCATACATTTAGAGGTGAAATGTCTTGAATGTATATACCGTATTTTTTGGACTATAAGACGCACTTTTTTCCCCCAGAAAATGGGGAAAAAACAGTGGTGCGTCTTATAGTCCGGATGTAGCTGCAGGAGGGAAGGAGGGCTGGTAGAGCGCAGCCCTTCAGAGTAAAGCGCAGGGGCTGTAGCAAGTGCCGCTGCGCTCCTCTCCTCCTCTCTTGTATGTGTGTAGCCCGCGGCTCCCATGTAGTGGGGCCGTGTACATCGCTCCCTGAGAATGGGACAGTCGCTGGCAGTGAGATGGCTGGCTGCACAGCGCTGCCCTGAGTCTTGTACAGTCAGCTGTGAGGTGAGTGTCTCTGGCTGGAGCAATGCTCTGCAGAGCTGCTGCAGAGCATTGCTCCACATCGGAGATGCTCAGCTCACAGCATAAACACAAGAGACACAGACCTCTCACAGATCCTCCGGTGTGTGGAGATCACCTGACCCCGTGATGTCACGGAAAGGGGCGTGGCCTCCCGAAAAAGCAGGAAGTAAGTGAGCTTCCATGTGTGACTGCAAGTGGAGAACAGAAACCTCCCAGGAGCAGCGTTATACATGTGTATGTAGGTGAGAGCCTGACAGGACAGAAGAACATAATGATTGCTTAGTATCAGGGGAGCTCAACTGGAACAAGATATGTATGTTTTGTGCGTCTGCATGGCTGATGTGGCTGAGGCTTATGCTGCATGGGACTGCATGGCTGGTGGGAGACTGAAGTGTATATAGATGTATTACTGGGAGGTTGGCGGCTGTATGCGGATGTATTACTGGGAGGTTGGCGGCTGTATGCGAATGTATTACTGGGGGGTTGGCGGCTGTATGCGGATGTATTACTGGTGGGAGACTGAAGTGTATATAGATGTATTACTGGGAGGTTGGCGGCTGTATGCGGATGTATTACTGGGAGGTTGGCGGCTGTATGCGGATGTATTACTGGGAGGTTGGCGGCTGTATGCGGATGTATTACTGGGAGGTTGGCGGATGTATTACTGGGGGGTTGGCGGCTGTATGCGGATGTATTACTGGGGGGTTGGCGGCTGTATGCGGATGTATTACTGGGGGGTTGGCGGCTGTATGCGGATGTATTACTGGGGGGTTGGCGGCTGTATGCGGATGTATTACTGGGGGGTTGGCGGCTGTATGCGGATGTATTACTGGGGGGTTGGCGGCTGTATGCGGATGTATTACTGGGGGGTTGGCGGCTGTATGCGGATGTATTACTGGGGGGTTGGCGGCTGTATGCGTATGTATTACTGGGGGGTTGGCGGCTGTATGCGGATGTTTTACTGGTCAGAAAGTAGATTGAGGATGTGTATGTATGCTACATTCAGTGGGTTCCTCCACGAGATTTTGTGCCCGGGGGCCCCCAACAACCTTAATCTGGCCCTGGCCCTGCCAGTGAAAACTATTGGCAGTAAGCGCAGCTCGTGAAAACTTAAGGCAGCGGCAGCATGCAGTGCATGCTGACTGGACTATTCTGCCCCCAACACTGGTTGGCTGAGTTTGCTGCTAGCCAAGCCCTAGCCAATCAGTGTTGGGTCAAAGACACAACACTCCCCTGACCACCAAGTGTTCTGTATAGGGCTGTATCTGACAGAACACTTGTAGTGTCGGCACGGGAGTCATCATTCAGCACCAGGTAACAGTGTCCCATAAAATGTCCCCTAATAAAGTCTCCCCATTAATTCTCCCTGAACACAGTACACTATTAAAACTTCACCATATGTCACACAATGACACCTAATAAAAGTATCCCCTACACTGCCCCCTTAGGCTACATTCACAGCGGGCACACCTCGGTGCCCAGGAGAGGAAGTGGTGAGCGTTTGGCTGCATTACACGACTCTGTATGGTGCCGTTACTTTACTGTTACTTTATTAAATATTTTAGCACACTATTTGGGGAAAAAAATTATTTTTTCTTATTTTTCCTCCTCTAAAACCTAGGTGCGTCTTATGGTCCAGTGCGTCTTATAGTCCGAAAAATGTAATTTGACTTGGTTAAGAAGTCCTGCAAATAAAAAAAATGAACGCACAAATCATTATTCCCACTGCACTGGATTGTAGGTTTAAAAAGGACTATATTCTGTAATATGGTGAAAGAGAGAGAAAAAAATGTTGTTTTAAGAAGCTATTAATATAACAGGAAACCTGGCAGAAGAAGGCCTCTGGTCAATGTGCCAAAGCATATTTGCACATTTGTCCTTAGTAATATATTTTAATGTTGGCAGCCATTGGCCTAAAACGTGGGTGGTCCATTTAGTGTATAGAAACAGAATTCTGATCATACAGAAGAGCTTATGTGGATGTATATTTATGGATGTCACCATACACACACATATACATTTCATGTTTTTGATTTAAACATAACTGATAAATGTTATAATGGCGTGCACTAGTAAACTTGCTTGCAGCATGGGCAGAGGTGCTCCAGTCAGGTGTATAAATGAGGCTAAGTTTTAATATTTAGCAGAGAAGGTAAAAGAAACATGCAGCATCCCAACAGCCAAGTGTAGAATCCTTGCCACATAAAACACACGATGAACTTGTTTTAGGTCCCTTGTCAGCAAATGTCTATGTCGGACAGAACTTATTGGTAACGGATTTCTCTGCTGCCGTCACTGCAGCAGAGGAAGTTTGAGCTCACAGAGGGAGGGGGAAGTTCTTCTTGGAAAGTATAAGTTACAGAACAGAGGTGCTCCGGAAACGACCCCCAGAGCCCTTCTGACTCATTAGCATAATTTCATATAAGAAGATTCCAACAGTCATGGTGCCTAGATCTAGTAAGTGTCATGATGGATTTTGATGGCAGATTTAATCTTTTAAAGATCCATAGACACCCATCTGCAGATCCATCTGTGCTGTTTTGGAGAGTATAATTTCATTGGATGTTGAAATACCATTGCATGGGTTTTTTACTATCTCTACATGAGATGAGCATCTTTTCCTTTTGTCCCTGATCTTATAGGTAACTTTTTGGATGACCACGGCTGACATCGGAGTAATCGTTTTCACAAATGTTGTTGCAATACAGTAGGTTATAATAAAACCCTTTAAAAGAAAATAAGTTGAGAATATTTTCTAAAATGGGTGTTACCCATAAAATACATTAAGATGCTTAGTGTTTTTAAACTGTATTAGGAAGGAAACAAAAAATATGATTGGATTCTCTTTTTACCATGTTAAAAAAAAATTTGTAGATCAGTTTTCATAAATGTCCCCTCCCGGTGAGATCATTTATGTTCACTTTCTTCTGCCTTTTATGTCTTTGGAAATGCTCTTAAGACTGTAACGTTCCACATAAATGAATAGCTCATCTATTACCTTAACTGTGTGTATAATAAACCAATTAGGATTCAGAGGGAGCGTTGGTTCTCTCAAGAAGCCTCAGTGATAGACAGACGGTTGATCTGTCAACAGATTGAGGACAAAAACAGCCCCGGCTTCTCTTTTATTATACAGATTAGACAAAAATGAACACATAACATGTAGACACCACTCTGCTGTAATTCTTTTTTTTCAGGTTTATGTCATTTAAGCTAAAGAAAAAAAAGTTAGCTTAAGTGGCAGCTCCAGGTTTCGGAAACCTTCTAATCAGAGATTGGCGATTCATTATTATCTGCAGCCGGCAATCCATCTGACATGTAAGAGAAAAATTAGCAACTGTCACGGCATGACGAGTTAATTTCCTGACAGACTTGACACTGAAAAGTCATTTGGAGACATAGAGATGGCTGATGAGAAACTGGCACTGTCTTAATTGGAGCGAGAGAAAGGCCATGAAGACACCGTGATCAGAGGACAGACTTGAGCTAATGTACAAGTGAAATGAAGGTGCTTATTTACACCATTCTTTTCCCATGGCTTTCATTATTTACCTCCTCTGCTAGAAGACATCCTATGTTTATTTGCTTGTCATAATTTGTAGCTTGTAATTATAATATCCTGCGATGCTACCATTACTTTTTCTTGGCTTTATAAAGCCTCCATGATTGGCTTGTTTCAGAGTGTCACTGAAACATGACATTTACTGTATGGAGAGGAAAGTGATGTCGTGATGTTGATGGGAACCTCTGCAATTTGCTTAATTAGAGCTCTGCTTCTACAGTACAACTTGTTTATCTTCTCGGATGGAAGAAATATTGTTAACTTGGAAAGTGCAGTGAAAGCAGTAGTCATGATGGTGCACAGACTCCCCAATAATAATATCACTTTTCTGCATTTCTGCATTTGACAGTCAGATGTCAACTTTTCCCAATGCTGTGATAAATTCTTTCAATGTCTAAGCACTTTCAATATATTTCTGGTAATTACTCCCATTGTTCAAGAGAAATAATACCCAGTATCAAATTTTTGAGGGAAGCCCATCCCCATCAGGGAGTCCAGTTTTTCCTGATCCCTCACTCTGACTTTTCAGATGAAATTCAAGAGAAAATTAGACTTGCCAATATTTTTTTACTTCTTGCTCATGGTATGGTACGGGTGACAATACAGGAATTTAATTGGATGTCTGTATTGCTCATTGAAATGAATGTGACCATATGCTGCCCTTATGAAAACTGTACGGTATGTGTAGCATACGGCCATTTCCATAAGTTCCTGTGAAAGAGACCTTACTTGTATGCTACAAAAAAAGTCATATGGAAACCGTAAGATATTGTAGGTGGAACAACTTTAGGCTCTTAGGGTTGATACATAGATAGAAGTTATTCATTTTTTAGTTTAATTAAGGGAGTTACTCATTTTTATCATTAACCCCTTATTTTCTGCCTGTATTTCCACAAAGACACGTTTCTTAAATATACTCAGGATAACAAAATAACACATTCTCTAATTCACTATTAACAAAACTACAGCATTTCACAGATAAAAGTCCAACCTGTCTCTATCAGTCCTGGTGTACACAATTTCAGTTGCCCCTGGTAGTGGTTGAACACACAGAGCAGGGCAAGTCTTCCCAATAACTGAAGGAAATGACAGAAGTCCTATTGGAGATGTGGAAAGGGCCTTACAATAATATGTAGTATTGTAAGAATCTATATAGAATCCAGTCATATCTTACCATGAGAAACAATATGCTTCTGCAGGGACTGGAAACCTTGTCACAGAAGGTTGGAAGATGAACACAGGGCAATTCTGGAGGAGCTGAAGCTGAAAAAGGCTTTAGAGTGTGGTATAGGTCCAATTTACAACCCTAAAAATACAGGAAAAGCTACAATGGGATGGTTTACATCAAAGTATGTTCAGACCTAAAACCCATTAAGAATCTTTGGCTTGACTTATAAAATTGCTGTTCAATATGTTCTCCTGACAAAGCTAGAGCTCTACTACAAAGAAGAATGGGCAAAAACTCTACCCTCCACATGTGAAAAACTGTAAGCGATATCCCCAACAGACTTGCAGATGCCATTGCAGAAGAAAGTGGTCCTACAAAGTATTGACACCGGGGGCCTGTAAACATTTGCTCACCATACATTTTAGTTACATAAATCAGATCAATGTGCTGAAGCGTGTATCATTTCCTTTCCACTTCACAAATATTTGATACTCATGTTGCTCTATCACATGAAATATCACTAAAATACATTTAAAGCTATACCAGCATGGAGAGAGAGTGTGGACTGCACACTTATGTCCAGTAACCTCATTACTGGGTCCCTACACTAGTGGGGGTGGGACCTCTTTCTTTAAGTTTGTAAGTGTAACATTGAAAAAGTTCAAGGGTTATTAATACTCTTGTTACCCACTGTATGCGACTCTTTGGGGAGATTTATCACATGCCGGTGTACAGGTCGGACCTGGTGTAGTTTTGCTTAAAAACCAGTCAACAAAAGTTCACAGGTTTTTCAAAAGTAAGGAGGCATGGGGCGGGAACGCCAACTCCACCGACTGCTGCGCCTCTCAACGCCCCCTTCAATGACCACGTAGCATGGAGGTGGCGCGGTCATACTGCAGGAATTTGCAATTATTTCACTGCACCAGAAAACTGGCATGGAAGCAGTGATAATTCTCCACATTTGTCTTGTTCTTTCCATAAAATCCAGCTGATCATACATTGATTGAGTGCAATGATCCCTGATTTTATACTAAGGCAATGACACTGTTGGCACCCACCTTCCCCAGAAACTGTGCTTGCATCGATCTTGTGTAGAATAACTCTAGTATAGTTGGATATTAAATATAATTTGAGCAATGCAGAAATGTGTATATATTCTTTTTAATATCTAATGTAAAAAGGACAGTATCAGAGATTAGCGAAAAACAATGGAAACATTGGCTGCCTTATTTCACTGTCTTCTATGTAGGGGAGAAGCATATCAACAAAGGACATCATTCTAGGCGGCTAAAATGTAGCTTGCTGCACCGCGGTCTCCTATCAGTGACAATGATAACTCACACAAGGAAACTCTCCTTACAACTAAAGATGAAAATTGTTTTATTTTCACATTTGAACTTCCAGAATGTGTCTCAAAAGGTCAATAAAAAAGTTCTCGGCTCCCAGTGATCACTGCACCAATTAGTTGAATGATTACCTGTCCCTTTAGTGCTGGATGCTGAAGCACACAAGGTACAGAGCAGAGACTGGATGATTCCTGACTGATAACAATGCCATGTGCCTTTAGGCTAATTATTCAGGATTTTTACAGTTTGCCATTTTACTAAACTCTAGATATGCATCTCTATTCTAGGACTGATACCATTCAAAAATACTCAGAAATGTAAATGTGATGGCATATTCTGGCTAAATTTCAAGTGTTTTTTCATGTGAATACTGTCAGCAACAAATAGAAAAGAGACCTGTCATGCCATCATATTAACTATTTTAAGGGAACCTGTTAGAAGCAATAAACTTAAAAAACCTGGACTACTACCTTATATACCATCAAATTAGCTTTCAATACATGAGTCTGTTAGGTTTCGCATTGATGTCTTAAAATCACAGCAATAACTGCTCAGTTATATAAAATATGTTTGCCTGGTCATAGAGAGAACTGTGCAGCCAGAAGAAGTTCATGTTTAATTCACATAATTGAAGTCCAGCAGAATGTTTAAATGATTGGAACTTTTATTTATTTAGACTACTAGGGATGTAGTCTGGTTTCTTTCCTAGAACTTGATTCTGTATCATTGTCACTGATACATGGATGATATATGGTTCTTATATTTTGACATTGTGTGGTAATATTGTGTAACATACGTTACCATACATAAGATGCCCTGATAAGGGCAAGCCTGCTGTCAGAAACCTAATTAACGGATACTGAGAGACCCCGAAAAGTGACAGGGAGAACTTACTTCATCTTGCAGCTGCTGGATGGTGGAGCGGACAGGTAACAAGAAGTCAGGGATAGACAGTATTCACATTAGGACACAGAGAGACAAACAACAGATACCTACAAACAAGTGGAGAATCGGTTTAAACAGGAGGCTAAGAATTAGAACTAGTTAGAGGTTGAGTAAACATAGCAGATGTCAGATACACATAATAGTAAGTAATAACACAAGATAATAGGGAACAGGTATAAGGAGACTAGTAGAATCAGCAAGGAATAATGAAACTGGGCAGGTATATAAAGGAGTTACTGGATGCCACCTAGAACCTGAACATGTTGAGGAGGTTTTTGGCTCTTGTTACAATAATAGCATGTGGTTGACGGGAAATATGCAACTTCCAATAGAGTCAAGTTGTGGTGGGTTGGGAGGGTGGCACAATCCTAGTAAAGATGTGATTCAATTCTTAGAATTACTGACATTTGGAAAAGTACCTTCTAATTTTGTGGTCAACCACATGCAGCCTACAGTATATAAGACAGTTAAACTATTAATGAGTTGCTTTTATTCTTTGATTAATAGCCACTTTAGCACAGTTATGATTCGGACTCATTTTTTAAGCTTCACAATAAAAAATATTGGATAAAGAAGGGAATTATAATGATTTCACATTTATTCTCTAATGGAGAGATGAAAGATTTTGGTACATTACAAAGGGATTTTTTTGTTACTGCTAACTAGTTATTTTATTATGTTCAGGTTAAGCATCTATGGTGGTCGATTACAGATAAATCCTTTGTGAAGATATCACCAATCCACATGGCAGAGATTATATCTTAAATATAAAAATAGGAAGGACCTAATTTTCAAACAGCAATAATACAGTATATCTGTACTGCATTATTGGATAAAGATTTTGGGCTTAATGGTTACAGAAATTGGGTGTTCATGAACAGTTACATTGGCCCACTTTTTGAAGTAAAATCTTCATGATCCTCACATTATGGGAGGAATCTATTAAGAGCGTATTAGACTAACTAAGACCTGGTTGATATTTAAGAGGCGAAGAGGGCATTGTCACAGAACGCACTTGTAGGGACAAGTGTGTAAGGGAAAAGTCTCTTTCTGGACCACCGCGGGAGATGATCATGGTACTAGCCACAACCTGGGACCGGAGTCTAAGTGGCACCTGGTCATCGCCAGAGCCCGCCACAAAGCGGGAGGGTCTTGCTGCAGCGGGTGCCAACCGGTCGTTCCAGGGGGGCAACAAGACCCACAGCCAAGGTAGGAAGCAGGACACAATAGAGTAGGGTCGCTGGAGACACCAGAGGAGCGTAGGAACACTGGAGAAACCGCTGGACAGGAATCCTGGAAGGTACAGCAGGAGGCACGGAGGCAGACTGAAGACACATGAGCGTATGGGAACGCTGGAGACAGGAACACAGAGGAACACTGGTAACGCTGGAGACAGGAACACTGGTAATGCTGGAGACAGGAACACAGAGGAACACTGGTAACGCTGTAGACAGAAACACAGAACAACGCTGGAGACAGGAATACAGGAGCGTATGGGAACGCTGGATGGCTTTCTCTTCCACGGGAAAGGCTTAGGGAAACCTGGCATGGAAATCACAGAAGATCCTAGGGGAAGATCCAGCGGGGAGTGAAGGGAGGTACCAGATTATAAGGGCTGAGCTGGATTAGCCAGCGCCAATCAGGAGGACGCTGGCCCTTTAAGGCAGGACAGGCCGGTGCGGGTGCGCCCTAGCAACTGGAGAGCGCAGCCTAGTCAGGGAAGCTGGCATGCGGCCTGGACGGGGCCGAGTCAGCATCCGGAGCCAGGAGAGATGAGTCCGCGCTGAGGGATGGGCACACCGTGCCACATAGGAAGGCACGGGTGCACCTGCGATCCGTACCGAGGATCGTGGATACGGGCGTGACAGGCATAAATCCAACACAACTACAGGAAATTGGTCTTTTTACATGGTTTACAACCATATATGAGGACAAAAAGCTTAACAAACTACTAGATTTTTTTTTCTTCTTTGAACTTTTGTAAAAATAAATATTTTGAGGCTAAAGCAACATTCTTTCTTACACAAGTCAAAATTAATTATGTTCCATGAAACTCCTTTGGTGTTAAAATGCTCACTGTGCTCCTTGATAGATTCTTTGAGGGTATATTTCCAAAATAGTGTCAGTTATGAGGGGTTTTGACTGTTCTGGTAAAATCCAATGGAGTTCCTTCCCTTTTATGTCCTGATAACCAAAAGGTAACATCCACATGTGGGATATCAACATACTTACAGCAAATTTGGAGATTTGTTTTCTCCTTTTATACAGCATAAATGTATAAATTTTAGGTACAAATAAACGCTCTATTTCCCAATTTTAAACATTTGAAAAAGAACCTTCAATCACATTAGAAGGTTAAAGGGTTAAGATGTTTAAATAAGGCCTTTTTACACTTGCGTTGCAGATCACATCAGAGTCTGATCAGTGTGCGATCAGGGTTTGGTCAGTGAAAAACTGACATTTTCATGCACTTTTTTTTGTGTTTCCAATGCATTGCCAATGCGTTTTTAAAAGACTCAGGACTGAGCTCTATCTTTTCTATGGCAATTGATGCGTGAAAAACGCATGGCACTTGCATTGCACTTGCATGTGTGTCAGAGTGCAATCTGTTTTTGATGCATCTCCATAGACTTGTATAGTGACTTTTTGCAAAAGTAGAATATGCTGAGATTTAAATGTATGTTTAAAAAAAACACGTGTGTGTGTGTGAAAAAAATTCAAGTCTTTAAAAGCCATTGATTACAATGGGTCAGAGTGCAATGCAAGTTCTGCACATGAAAAGCATGCGCAGAACATGCGCAAGACAAACGCAATTGTGAAAGGGGCCTTTAGTGCTTTTGAATCGTTTGAGGAGAGCAGAGTTAGAAACATGGTGCTTTCCCAGGGTATCTAATAAATAGGACTTTCAAAATCCCTATAAAAATAAATTGCTGCCTAAAATATTTTATTTTAAAATTTCCTTGAAATTTTTGAAAATGACTGTTACAGTTAAGAAATTGCAATTCCTTGATAAAAAGTGATGCCAACATAATACAGACATATAGTAAATAAAAGAGAGAAAAATGTTATTCAAGAGGCACACAGTCCACAACTACAGTCACTCAGGTGTGCTCTGGAATATTCCGTGTGTGGAACGGCTAAAACAGGAACTGCTAATACAGCCATTACATCTGTCTATAATCTCGTAATTATAATTTTCTTGGCCTATGTGGAGAATGTTATGTGTATTGTGGTTACATATTGCAAACACTTTTTGTGTAGCTATACATAATATATACGTAGCAATATAGTGTCCAATATTGTGTGTGTATATTTTATGTGAGGAGTACAAGGGTCCTGCACAACTATTGTTACTTTATGTTATTCTGTGCATTTGATGATTTTCTTAAATATTATATATAGGTCCTATTTTCTTACAAAGGTCTTTTTAGTGTTCTTACCAGCCAATCACAATAAAACACAATTGGATGCCAGAGTGGTAGAATCTTCCTGATGTAGAAATATTCCTACATATGGTAAATGATAGATACTAATTTGTAAGATTGAAAAAGATGTTTTTTTTTTCCAAAATTTCACCAAACTTACAATTTTTTCATAAATAAAAACAAAACATGTCAAGAAAAATTTCCAACTAATGTGAAGTACAACATGTCACAAAGCAACAGTCTGAAATTCACTTGGATAAATTAGAGAGTTCTAAAGTTATTATGGCATATAGTGACATAACAACAAGCTTGGTCCTTAAGGAGTTAAATGATACCTGTAATGTCATGAGTATAATGGCAAAAATTGATTCTATGGTGGTGCAATAAATATAGTTGAATATGTAACTTCTACTAATAGTAATAGTAATATTGATAGTAATAGCCGAGTCTTCCAGTAAGATGAATGAGAGGAAAACAGTGGAGTTCAGTTAAGTAGAAGTCCTGCATGTAAAGAGCCTTGAAGGAATGAGTATTATGTGCCTATCCTCCTGAGGCATCAGCAGCCGTATGTGAACGTGCAATAAAACTGTGACAATGGGAAGCCTGGTAGTTTTGTTCCCTCCAGTTAATTTGTTTTTCAGCACATGCTAAAGTGAATCCACCTGTAAGGGACTGTAAGGATTTGCTTCCGGCTGATAACAAGGAGACTTGCCACTAGTCATGATTAATAGAAGGCAGAACACATCTTTTAAAACATTTGTTAATGTGTCTCCTTCTTGGGAACCCAACATCTGGGGATTGTATCACAGATATCACAGCAAGTTACTCATTCTACCCCGGCTTGTCAGCGGTTCCTGATTTGTAGCATCAATCCTCCTCACATATGCATTTTTTCCATCAGCAATTCAATGACTGCACACACAAGTCATGGTAATCACCTCACTGTGTGGACCATGAGGTGGATACAATTTTTTCTTAAAGAAAATCATTTATTTTCTGCAAAACATATTTTATTAATTAGATAACACACGCAACCAAGGCAAAAAAGTAATAACACTTTCCACTATGGAAATTGGACTTGGATTCTCACAAACAAGCAAAAAACAATCAAATCTTAAGAATAATTACAGGCTCACATGTGTTTCTTTATGTCTCAGATTTAATGTGAAACCATCCAATATACAGATATATTCATCCTTAAAGGGGTTTTTCCAGATAACAAGGTGAATGGCTGGGGGTCTCAGGGATGAGATCCCCCACAAATTATGAGAACGAGGGATCCTATGTGGTTCGATATATCTCCCCAACACTCAGGAATCTCCGACAGCTCCATAGAGATGAATGGAGCAGAACGGGCATGGATGGGGCCCAACTTGTTTCCTGGGAAAACCCCTTTAAAGAGAACCTGTCAGGTCAATTTGGGACCCTAAACCATCTACACGTCAGTATGGACTGTGATTTAGGGTCCCAAATTGAACTGTATACATGCTGTGAGTGGCTGCAATAAAAATAAAAAACACACATTTATATGTGCCTAGATGTGAGTCCAAGAGGCACATTAGACTTATATCAGCAGTTCCCATGTCAGAGCATCCTCTGGCCTTGAGCGAAGTAAAGCAACAGTATTCTCTGCACATTTGCCTTGTCTCCTGGCTTCACTGCACATGTGCCGTACCTACGGCATTTCACTAGACGCAACTTGCAAATACTCAGGAAGGTAGGTATAAATGTTTTTTTATATGACTCTGTAGGAGCAGTTTGGGTAATTCGGGACATTAACCACAGGTTCATAAGGTCCGTTGGGTGGTCTAGTGTCCCAAATTGCGCTGATAGGTTCCCTTTAGGTTTGATCTGATAACACACTACAAAAGACATTGAAATCTATAAAACTGGTTAAGTCATACACAATCAGATGCCATATAACTGTAAGTTAGGAGGTACTCAGATTTGCATTTATCATGCAAACAAAATGTTGCAATTCACAACAGAGAAATATACAGACATACAGGGTATCAAGTGCATTAAAAAGCTATTCTCCATTAAAAGCAAGTTCATGCAGCTTATATTAGGGACACAAATGGTCTTAAGAGACAAGTGTACAGAGTGGGGCACATTTAATTACTCGGTCCTGTCACGATCCCCAAGGTGAGTTGTCCAATGAGGATGAAGTCTGGCGCGATTCACTAAGATCGTGCACCCGATGTCCTGCATGTGTCACTTCCCCACTCAGGTCCGCCAGAGTTCACCTTCTTCTTCCTGGTGCTTATAAGTGCATTGTCTTGCGACACAATTTGAATTTTAAATCCTGTGCTTAGTCCGAATCAGTCGGGTTGTCCGGCGGCCACGCCCCCTGATTTGTGTCACATGAAAGTCGGCGCGATGGTGACAAAATACCCCTGTTAGGCGTAAATGGAAAATAGTTGGGAAACCTGACGGAAATACAGTGTGCAAACCCTTAGTAAAAGTGCCCCAATGTGTATACTTGTCTCTCCAGCAAGAACCTTCTTTGGAAAGGATCGGCCTCATAGCAAAAATGGAAATGGAAAAAGGATTGTAAACCAAGCACACTTACATACTGGTGTGAGCCCCCTCTGACAGCATCCACTTTTTAGCTTCTTATGCCTTCATATTTACAAATAATGGCTTTTAAGATTATGCAAAGGAGCCTGAGGGACTCTGGGGGCCATCACTAGAGCCTCTGGGGCTACGTTGTCTGTTAATTATGCACACCTCTGTGTAAACTTACCCCCACTTCGTCCCTCCACCTCAATGCTGAGAAGACCGTGCTTGCACAAGAATTACTAAAAGTCAGGTAAGCAGAAATACAGACAGGTAAATACAATGTTGAGAATGCTTTTATCTCCAGTTTTACAGCACACAGAACCAAGGTACATTTTGAAAGATCTTTACAATGACACCAGAAGTGGTACTATCTCAAGATATATATATCTGAAGTGAAATTTCCTCTCTTCCCTCTAAAAGTGACTTGTCTCAGGCAAAATATGACTTCTCTCAGCAATTTTTTATAGGCAGGTGAAAACTATGTATTATAGGTAAATAGTTTTTTTTTAAGTTTCTAACATTTTTTTTAAATTGAAGAATATCAGCAATACGTAGCCCAGTTATAAGTTGTATCCCAGTACACACAGGTTATAGGTAAACAGGTTTAAATGAAGGAATTTTAGAATGGATATTTCACATCCTACCTGCAGATACTATTAGTTTAGAGTGCTAAAATCTGGTGGCAGACAATTGGCCGGCCTTGGTCTGTGATTGGCTTATTAGTCATTTCCTATGACTAGGAAGAAGAATCCAGAAGGTACCTGAGAACCATTTATAGCAGCAGGGGTTCCATACTGTAAGGTGTCAGGATTTTTATGGTATTGCAACCTTTTTAACGACAATTTAACAGAAATATTATGCTACAATTTATCACCAAAAAGATGAACAGATAAAATACACATTTTGGATGCATTCCCTCCAAACCGGGGCATGTGGCCTTATTTCATACCAATCTTTTTTTTTGTTTATCTGGCTCAGTTGGGGCCAACTCATTTTCTATGGCTTTATTCTTCCCCACCTTTCCAATGGCTGTGGTGTATCTGGAGACTGTAGAAAATCTAATTGGATAATATATATTAAATACAAGTCAGTTGTTGGCTAGTGGATACTGTCCGGGACAAAATATATCTTTTTATTTGTGTTTTTTTAATTGCTTTTGGTGTAAAACGTCAAACCAACATAAAAAAGTTCTATATATCAAATCTCAATGGCCATATAAAATATATCCGATGAATTAAGCAGAAAGGAGCTGATTACAGTGCTTTGTTTTAGAAACAGGAATATTGGTTTATTCAATGTGATTCCAGGACAGAATATTATGCTCAAATTCTCTGTGACTCGCAGCCATAGCAGATGAACATCAGAATTCTGTCACCTGAAAACTGATGTTCAAAGTCTGTAATATCACTTGCAGATATAAAAATGTACAACAGGCCTACAAGATAGCTGCTTCCCAATACAAGGCAGCGGAATGAAAAAAAAGCTAATTATGCTGAACTTCCTCCTGTGTGCACTGTAAAGTGTACCAAGACACCTTTGGGAAAATGTCACCGGGTTTGGTAAATTGAAAACAAAATAAACACATCTGCAGTAGAACAATACATAACTTCATATGAGAAGGTTGGGAAGATGGCATAGTGAAGGTAGAGCTCGAAACTCCTACTCCTTCAAATTACCGGCAGAGCACAAACATGTCACTCTGGAAGCAGATGGGGAACAACATGGTTTTAGCCGCCTGTGTTAAATCTTAGATTTCCTTGTGGTTAGACCGATTATGTTCTGTTTGTCAGTGCGAGCTAAACAAGTAAAATCAAGATATAGAAAACGTTTGCAAATGAAATGAAAGTTTAATTTTTTTGGAGGATTTCTACTTCTTCTGATCCCCTGCACATATGATTCTCTTCTTGCTTTATGAAATGACTGTCTATATCTTTATAATGTGTATTTAGTGTTGTTTTTTTTGCATTATTATAAAACTATAATATTTCGTATTTGCCTTCCTGGTTGGCTTTTTGAACAAGAAAAATGGTTGATTTTGATGATTCATTTTTAGATTCCTTAAATCTTTATTCTACAAATTTGTGCTGCAATGTTTCATAGACTAAAGTCATATAGATTACACGTACAAAAGGACTACAATTCATAATTACATTGTTAGTAAGGTTGAAAAAAGACATATGTCCCTAAAAACTAATTTTTACTTTTAAAACTATAAAATGCACATCCGATCACTGTGCTTTATTATAGTTTATAAACTATATTTATCATAATGCGTTTTTATTATCTTACATAAATACTAGGACAGCCCCTCAGACTCATTAGCATTATTTTTAAAAGTTAATTTTAGAAGGAAGAAGGCCGTGGATAAAGTATATAGGAAGAATACCCCAGCCACAGTGTCAAGTGTCCCTGGTTTGTCATGATGGCTTTTCTACGATAGATTTCCTTTACAATCCGCAGAACATGGTAAATTACCTAATACAGGCGGTCCCCTACTTAAGAACACTCGACTTACATACGACCCATAGTTACAAACGGACCTCTGGATATTGGTAATTTATTGTACTTTAGTCCTAAGCTACAATAAACAGCTGTAACAGTTATCAAATGTGTCTGCAATTAAGCTTTAGTGTTAATATTGATTCTTATGACAACCCAACATTTTTAAAATGCAATTGTCACAGAGACCAAAAAAGTTCTGGCTGGGATTACAATGATAAAATATACAGTTCCGACTTACATACAAACTCAACTTAAGAACAAACCTACAGACCCTATCTTATATGTAACCCGGGGACTGCCTCTAGTATCAACAGTAGAAGTTTGGGGCCATGTATGGGAACCCCATTTTCTTAGTGGAGTAATGCAGATGACGCAATAATAATGCAACTTATTTTATTAGAAAGTACAATGTGTATTATATCAAAAAGTTGTCAACATGAAGATGACCATAAGCGTTTCTATTATGCCATTGGGGGAGATTGGGGAAACTGGCACAGAGAAGGCATGAAAATCCACACCAGTTTCCTTGCTTTTCTAACTTGCATGCCATTTAGGGCTTGTCAGGGTGGAGAAAGGCGCGGTCTGTGGATGGGCAGGAGTGTGAACACCTCGACCCAACACCTTTACTATATTCTCCACTGAAAATTGGGTTAAGAAAACAAAAATTGTTGATTTATAGAGCCACAAAGTAGTTAAAGGGAACCTGTCACCAGGAGACCCATTTTTAGCACTCCCCAAGTCCCCACATAGCATAGTTCATACACTGCCAAAGTGTTTTTGTATAAAAAATTGGTTTTACAGAAAAAAAGATATGTTATATTGTACCTTTAATTAGCATCTGCTTTGTGACTAGGCAGTTGCCTAATGGGAGGGTCTGCAAAGGAGCAGTCCCCCCCCCACCCTTGGGAAACATGTGACCTTTTCAAATATATGAATAACTCCCCTCACTCAGGATTGGCTGTAGAAGAGTAGGGGGCGTTGCTTAGCCAAGTGATGGGTGTTTTCATATATTTGAAAGGTCACATGGAGTAGCTGTTCCCCAAGGGTGGGGGGAAACTGCTCCTTTCCAAACCCTCCCATTTGGCAACTGCCTAGTCACACAGCAGATGCTAATGAAAGGTACAATATAACATGTCTTTTTTTCTGTAAAACCAATTTTTAATACAAAAACACTTTGGCAGTGTATGTACTATGCTCTGTGGGGACTGGGGGAGTGCTAAAAATGGGTCTCCTGGTGACAGGTTCCCTTTAATAAGTTGTGGTAATATCTGTGGAATAGAGGGCATATAAGGAATATCAGACTATTAGATTTATTGTAAGACAGGTATTTCACTGCGGTTTTTCTGGAGTGCCATTGTCTTTTGGTGTCTTTTGACGTTGCACATCAGAATGATTTCAGTTGCTTGATTAATATAGTTTGATTTTGCACATTTAAAAAAGTCACAGCTAGTTTTTGAAGCTAGAATATTTCCAATACACTTTCCTCATGGTTTTTCGAGATTTTCGCTGTCATTCAGTAGTAAACTTCATGTTTTATTTCCTGTGGACAGAAACCTGGTCTTGCGATGTCACACAGATGCATGGCTTGTTATATCACACAGTTCTAATTACGCTCTCTGATACTAAAGAGCTGTGCATCTGTGTGACATCACATGACCAATGACAGATTTCTGTCAAATCTTCCTACTGAATGACAATAAGTAGAGATTTAGTAAACATGAGGGATTTAAATATAAAAAGTATATTAGAAAATTTTTCATTACAAAAACCATATCAATTATTTGCTGAAAGAAGACATTGGCGCCAGCGTATGATAACCCCACCGCTGAAAATTCGCAGCCCAATACATCAAGAGGCTTCCGCCTCTTGATGTATCGGGGCGGGAGACAGCGAAGCGTTTATCCTACGCCAGACAGGGCCTGGCGTAGAAAAAGACGCAGAAAAAGACGCAGCACGTATGAAAAGTTGCCGGCAGCAGCAAGTGCGCAGCCGCGGGGACAGTAACGCCCCGCGCTGGCCCACTCCCGGCCGGCCGTGCCCCCCCTTCACGCCCCACTGGCGTGAAGGTGGCGGATCTGGGAAAATAATCGCAAAAGCTAGCAATAAGCTAGCATTTGCGATTATGTCAGGGCCTCTGCGCCACTGGCTTTGCGCAGAGGTCCTGATAAATATCCCCCAATCTCTTTAAGTGTTTTTAAACTGCACAGGAATAATTCACCGCTACATCCTGAAGGCCATAACTGGCTATGTGCTTAAGGGGTTAAAGGAGTCTCCAGGTTGTCCATATAATTATGCATAATTATACTACTATAAATAGATTTTTGTCAAATATAGATTTCATTACATTGTATCATTGTAAGATGTCATTGAAATAAAGAAAAACTTTTCATTTTTGTTTATCCATTTGTACACCTGTGCCGTGTAAAATAAAGGAAGGTAGAATGATGGGTATCACAGGCCATGAAGTATCTGGTTTATTGTCATTTACTTCTCCAGCCCAGACTCTGTACTTTTCGATGTATTTGATTAATTGACAGATTACATCCCTATGGCTTCTTTTTCTGGGGTTGCCAAAAGGACTGACCCCTGAAGGAGTAAAGGCCCTTAATATCCATTTTCTCTATATTTTATTCTGCTGACAAGCGCCTAACGCCTTTATTGCACCATAAACTGTCCTGCAATTTTACTACTGTAGCCGAGAAAGAATTTACTGTTATACAATCTGCTTTTCTGCAATACATTTGTGGCCAAAGGGTTGAAGGGATGTCACAAAAATAATGATAATTAAGAGTGTCTGAGATCTTTTCTATTTGCATAGGTATAATCTCTCAGTATTGCCAACTCTTTTTTTGTCCAACTTTCGACTTTCCACTTTAATGTTAAATGAATGTGCCCCCCTGCACCTTGGTGTACCTACATGTTTTATGTAACCTTTCATGCCACATCTTTCTCTCTCTGCTTTTTGTGAGCTGTCCATATTTTCCCCTTTGGTAGAGAGTTAAATGAGTTTCTATTAGGTAACAGCAATGATGTCTCACAGAAGAAATAGCTCTGCTGAAACCATTTTAAAGCTCTGTATAATTCTATGTAGCGAATCTCAATACTATGTTTTTCCCCATCCTCTAACTCCCTGAAGAATTTGTAGCAAAGACATGGTTTTTATAGCTCTTAGTAGTTTATAAGGTGAGACAGATACCTGCACAGTATAAATGCATATATATATATATATATATATATATATATATATATATATATATATATATTGCACACAATATATATTTCACTTGTTTTTCCAGAGACAGGATTAGCGCAGCAATCAGGACCTTATTACGGCTTGGTGACCCACTTGATGCTGTAAAGCGTTGTGAAGCTTTCTTAACAAGTCCTCAGAGCCTACATTAACACCCAGAACCAAATGTACAGTTGAAGCGAAACATAAATTGTGCAGCAAATCTATGGGGAAGTGATAAGGAAGTATAAGAAGCCACTGAGGGACTCGCTAGGTCTTATGGCTCATATATAGATAGATGAACAAAGCAGGAAATAGAGACCTGGTAGTGACCAAGTGACACTTTGATACATGAGCCAAGACCAATCACGAAGCAATATCTACACTATAAACTGCACATACGAGCAGATAAATTATTACCCATAAAATGCTGGAAGAAAAAAAAATTGAATTGGAACCAATAAAGGTTTTAAGTGATATTTATTCTAAGGAGCTCCCGTCCAGTATGAATTTTTCTTTTGTATTCAACACATATGAACGGTTTACAGTAAATCACACCCAGAAATTCCTATTTAAAGGAAATGTATTTCGGGGTTTCAATAGACGCTTTCTTCTACTACATGTGTATGTGTTAAATAAACTTCATTGCCTGGTGGCTTTTTTCACACTCTATTAATCTGCTTAAAAAAAATCCCCTTCCATGTGTAAGCAGTTACCTTTAAATCATACGGGAACGGTGCACATACAAAGCCTTTGTGGGGCCGTAATTCTTTGATACAGTGATTCATGCTTATTGTTCATTTCCGTCGCTCTTGAAACAGTTAATGTGAGAGTGGGGTGAAGGCAGCCCACTTAAAAGTAATGTAAACCCTTTGGGTGCCAGGTGTCACACTCGGCAGCAATTCTGCACCTACCACTTTAAAAGGGGACACCTATTTATTTCCAGACAGCCTAATTTGCCTCACAGGGGTTAAGTAAGATAATAAGGCAGCAGTGTGAAAGAGATGACTTTGTCTTTTCACATTAGCACAAGCCCTGTTCAAGTGGCAGTATCTATGAAAATTCTGCTCACCCTTTAATGAGACTACAGTGTGTTGGTGTAGTGGTCTAATTAATCCCATATTTTCACAAAGCATAATTATTGAGCCGGTGCTGAGTTATTTGGCTACTGAAGGAGAAGAGCCGGCACTGTCCTCTTTCTTAGCTCCTAGCGATTTATTATGCCATACAGGAAAGAACCATTGCAACCTCCTGGTATAAGACTATCTGTCATCTCTACATTATCAGTAAAATACACCACCTTCCATACTGTGCTACAAGGGCTTTAGCAAATTGCTATTTTTATGGGATATGATAAAAGAAATGCTACCTTATGTTCACATTTTTAACTGTCTGCTGCATAGAATACACAGTAAAAATATGATTGCACTACACAAAGCGGGGTCCTATGTATCCTGTGCAGCAGACGGGTGCTGCCGATGGCACATATAATGAGTCTTATAATTAAGATATGTAATAATAATGATAGAAACCAGACAATAAATAGTCACTAACCTGTCCTCATTTGTTCTTTTCATGGAACGGTTATAAAGCTCGAGTTTTATGGACACATTTCAACATTATCACTTCTTTCAAGTACAATGCCATGGAATCATATACAAAGAGCGTCCACTGTATTTATGGGCACTTTAACCTGAGACCTTTTTAATGCCACATTTACCCTTGACTTATTTCTAGCTCCTTGGCAGTAAGAATAGAGCTATAGAGGGTACAGAGATAGCAGTCACTCCAGATGCTGGTGTCAGGGAGGGGGACTAAATGTCCCTCCTTTACCACCTAAGTAGACAAAGTATTAAAAATATAGGTGGCTCATTGGAGGTATGGGGGCTGTGATTTTGTACCCTGCCCCAGGGATTTCACGTGTTGCCTTTTTGGGTTAAAAACTCAATATCAACCTTACAGTTTTTTTAATATGTTTTATTTTTAATAAGTTTTCCACTATCACATCCTGCATGCTACCAAAACTGTCATTACTAGGAAGTGGAGGACTTGAGGAATGGTTTAGTTAATAGCCCCTACCCAGCATATGGTGACCCTTTCTCCTCTACATGGTCACTGGTATTTGATTCAATCCCAATGTAAGATTTTGTAGCATTTTGGACAATACGGATTGCAGCCCCTTTTGCCTGTACAGGAAAGACAGGACTGGGTTTTGCTTTACTTTCTTACAGCCATGCCCCCCTACCTAATAATAATAATAATTCCTTTATTTATGTAGCGCACACAGATTACGCATCGCTGCACAGAGCTTGCCAGATCATTTCCTGTCCAAAATGGGGAACAACCTACCAAACAATCTACACAAACACAGAGAGAACATACAAACTCTTTGCAGATGTTAACCCTGGCACATGAACCCAGGTCCCCAGTGCTGCAAGGCTAAAGTGCTAACCACTAAGCCACCGTACCTCCATAGTTACTTTTTTCTTTTTTTTCCCCTTTCTTTTCTCTACTTCCACGCCCCCCTTTTTCTGTGTTTACTAATGGTCAGAACTTGTAGAAGTTCTTCAGAATGCCCTGCATGGAGGTGTCCCATAGAGACATTGGACAGTGCTCTAGACCAGTGATTTTTAACCTTTTTTGAGCCGCGGCACACTTTTTATATTTAGAAAATCCTGGGGCACACCACCAACCAAAATAGCACAAAATGACACTAAAACAGTCATATTATACATATAGTTAATAATATAGATTCTAAATTTATTTGACTCACCTGGGCCTGTTTCGATAAACACAAAAGGGATATCCTGGCAGGAATGGTGGAAAGACACACAAAGCTCTTCCTCAACAGTTCTCAGTTTCTCCCTGTTTTTAGTATATGGTGCTGATTATTATGTGGCTCTTATACTGCAAAATAAAGGGGTACAATGAGAAGTACTATGGCCATGAGGCCAGAGTACAAGTGCCAGCTCATATACTCAGCATATGAGCTGGTACTTGTAGTACTCCAGCCTCATGACTATAGTATTTCTCATTGTTATATGCAGTATACTGCTGGAGTACTAAAAGTACCAGCTCATATGCTGAGTATTCTGCCAACAGTTCATATACTCAGGCAAAAGCTCATATAGTCAGCATTATTGGTGGGCATTACCTTGGCGGTGGCCAAATGTGAGAGTCTCTCCGCTCTCAGGATGATGCGCCGGCCTCGGTGACGTCATTTTGTCGCGCTAGGTTCAAAGCTTGTGCATGTGTTATTGTACACGTCTCCTACATTGTAAGAAGCCGTGACTGTGCATTGCTGCGTATTGCTGGGAAACAAAACACAAGGGGCACCATAGTTTGGGGAACTTTCCCCGCGGCACACCCGATCATGTGTCGCGGCACACTAGTGTGCCACGGCACACTGGTTGAAAAATCACTGCTCTAGACAATAATCTCTATGTATAGTTGGGATCAATCCACAGATCTTGCCTCCACAGAATCTCGATATTGAGACCAACTTTGTGTTATTCACTTAAGTTTATGTTCTTAAATTGTACTTTCTTTACCTTGCCACTGGCACCAACATGCCTTTATGTTGTTTTTATGTTTACTTATTGGAAAACATTTATAAAAATCTTTGAATGTTAACAGTGATAATGATTGAAGATTATTGAATTAGATTTAGATTTGTATGGTGTAATTCCTCATATTATAAATGATGGCTCTCTACAACCAAGATTTTATGGAATCATTACCTTATGGTGTGACTGAGACCTTATACACCTAATCCTATCTATATGTTGAGACAATAAAGTTCAAGATTTTATTTTATTTTATTTATATAGAACCATCATATTCTGCAGCACTTTGCAGATCACAAGGAACATGTGCAAGCAAAATAAGACAGTATAAAGCAATAACATCATCAGATGAAACAATAAGAATGAGGGCCTTGCGCACAAGAGCTTACAATCTATTAGTAAGAACTGTTCTACTGCTACAGTAGATCTGTATTCCAGTCTGTCCTGCATTTTCCTCTATTCTTTTTCTCTATTGTTGGTTACAGGCCATTAAAATACAGTATATATAGTTTGAACTCAACATAGTCCAAAACTGAGTAGAAGAGAAGACGTGAATAGGTTGAAAATGAGATATGCCCGAACAGTGCCAATGAGTGACCATATAAAGTCCATGGCCTTTCAATGCTCTCCTTATGTTCTCGCCTTCTTCTCTACTGAAATCCTGCCCCAAATTAATGAATGAACCTGTTTTTGTGGTGTAAAGCTTACAGAGCTAACTTTGGTAGAGAATAAGTTCCTCAGACTTCTGAATCCCTTTCCCCTTTTCAGTGTTATTCATCTGAACACATTTTACAGGTTATTATTCACTCCTGATATATGAGCTTGCCATTTTGAAACTGGTAGAGCCCCTTTCCCACAGGAGTTGAGAGAGATTTGTGGGTTAGACGTTTTCTCACTCTGCTGTTTTTGTGGCTGTTTTCAATGTTATCGTTTTAATGGAATGCTAAACACTGCATTAGCTATATGGAAGCTTTGGAAATTTATTCCTTCCATTTTAAAAAGAGAAGGAGGAAGTGTGATACCTTGTAAATTTTCAAGCTGCCCTCAGTTTTTTTCATACAGTAAATGTCGTGTGTGTTACTCCTCCAGCATAGTGTAGACTGCGGTAATACATGATGAGAATATACTGGTTTATATACCTAGTTAAGATTTTGACATTTTTTTTACTGTACAGACTGCAGTTACATTATAGTCACAATCTTTTAGTGTTTGGGTACATAAATAGTAAGCTGCAGAGAATGTAGAATCCATCATTGGATCTGGTATGTGGATTGGAATGAAAAATCTAGCAGTCACTGTTTAGGTATTTATGAGATAAAGGATTTTACTTATTTATTTTTTATATTGTAGATTAAAGAACATCTACCAACAGATTAGCAGTGGTAGACAGTCCCATTGTTGATGCTCATTACCTCTAGGAGATGATGTAAGTGTCTCCAGCTTAATCCAGGGTGCCTGCAGTCTTGAGAAAATGAGGTTTTAAAAATATGCAAATTATCCTGAGGTACTCAAGCTCATGTCACGTGAGTACCTCATGGATCCTCCGATCCTCAAAACAGGCACATTAAATTTGAACCATCCCCCCCCCCACCACCACCGCTGTGTCTTTGTTGAAGTGTGCAGTGCAGTCATCCACTCTTAAATCTACCTTCTCCCAGCAGTGAAATATTTCCCCAAACCTTTTCTCCCTTTGTCTATGTTGGCCCTGCCCTCTACCATGTGATTCTGCCCACCACTGCTTGGCCTCACCCACCGCAGGGGTGCAGGAAATGAGGAGAAGATCTGCAGTTTCCCACACTGCCAAATTCACCATGCACGTGAGAGGTACAAAATTTAGGTAAGGACAGGGAGAGGAGTTTCTGTCTGCCAAAGATAGCTGTCAGTAAAAGAAGGAGGCGGGGTTCACTGGCAGCCTGGGAGAAAACTGGACTGTTCTCTACTCATTTGCATATCATAAAAACAACATGAAAATCAAGATACAGCGCCTCATAGACAGATAATTTTAGGTGATAAGGGGAGGACTTTTAACCTTTTACCTGCAGGTATTACTGGTTTCAGGGGTAAAATTCTGGTGACAGGTATTCTATAATACAGATGAGTGGACCTGATGTTCACGTTTGGGTTGGCATTTGGATTCAGCCACCTCAGTCGGACACATTGGCTAGTTGTTCGGGGCGTCCATCTGCTGGAACGGCTGTTCTGCTGCCAATCTAGCAATATTTCCAGGTAAGGCGGGTGAACCCGTACTTGAACGTCGGTGCCACTCATCTTTATTCTTTAAGCATTCCAAAATCACTTCTTTATAACCAAATATTCAAGATAAATCTGAGAAATTCTTCTTCTCTTTTCAGTTCCATTTCCCAACAAGCATGGAAGCAAGCACGAACGGGAGCCTTGAATTTCAGAGGCATAACTTGAAGTTTCTGGGCAATGTAGAGGACCAAAACTATGATGTATTCATTTTAGTACTGGATGCTGTACTGCTTTAACAGTAATGGCCGTGATGATACCAGCACAGTTGTTATGTACACCACTATATGGTGATGCCATCTTTTTTATACATAGGACACTCCTCTCAAATGCCAAGGATCGGCAATCACTCAATGATAAAGGATTCTTGGTATGTAACTGCTCAGATGACTGTTTCATTAACAGGGTAATATATTACATTGTATCCACACACTTTCCCCATGATATGATTGAGAGGTTAAAAGGGATTACACAGTATGGAGACTAGTGTCCAATAGGCAGTTTATCAGAAATTCTGCATTATTTATAAACATTACTACATAATAGTATAAGTTTTCTATATTAACAGAAGGACAGAGAAAGAAATGTGAAAATAAATTTGTTACATTTCGTACAATAACAACTTGCAGAATAGCGTACAAGCATACGTTTTTACCATGGAACCCCATAGCAAAACATGAAATGACACTTTCAGCAGTAGAAGTTCAGAAGTAGATAATACAGTGATATAACGTTACAGAGATAATAAACACAGCAGTGTCTGAGTACAGGGATAATACACACAGTGATGTCACAGTACAGGTATCATATAAACATTGATGTCACAGTGCATAAATTATACAGTGAGGTCACAGTAGAGGGATTTATTACTTACATGATGTCACGTACAGGGAGAAGATACACACTGATTAGAGAAGAGCAGACCCGAACTTTAGGTTCGCCTAACACGGATATGTTGTTTGATGGACTACATAGTAGCCAATTAGGCAGCTTAACACCCCTAACATTGGCCAGGTGTACACCAGGTAGAGAAATAATGCACACAGTGATGTCATAGCATAGGGGTTTTGCTGTTTTTTCCCAGAAGTAGATCTGATGGTAGATTCCTGCCCTAATCTGTAATTTAATAATCCTGAACTTTATTTAACTTGTTAAAAACTTTATTTTAGTAATATGTTAATAAACTGCAGAGGATACTGGGGTGGGGAGTAGCCTTAGCTCCCAGTGCCTCACCAGGTTAGTACACGCCTCAGTAGCCTCTGCAGTTAATATTTTCATATTAAGTTTTTAAAAAAAAAGTTAGGTGAGGTTCCAAGATTATTAAATTACAGATTAGGGCAGAGGCAGGCAGGAGGAATCTACCATCAGGTCTACTTCTGATGATAGATTCCTCATGGTAGGTTTCCTTTAAGAATGAATTGAAGTAAAGGACAACCTTATCCAAGTATAATTCTGCTTTGGATTGCGTTTTTTTACAGAGGTAGAAGTTTCTATAAATAACAAAGGGTTGCCTAAAGATCTTGTTAATATGGCTTCATGCACATAAATGAATTGGGGGCAATTTGTGCAGCCATATCATGGCCTCCATATTACATCTTGTCATGGTGCAGTGAGCACACTGTGTCTCACCATACCGTGACTGAGCCTGCAAAACTGTAAGCCGCAAAATATAGAGAAGGTCCTACACTTGGCCTGATTTGCTTTGCAGCTGCTCAGCTTCCTACGGAAAGTGAGGACCTCAGCCCACCTTCTCCATCTGGCCATATTATAATAATAATAATAATAATTCCTTTATATATAGCACACACAGATCATGCAGCGCTACACAGAGTCTCCCAAATCGCCTGGGGACCTGGATGAAGCCCACCGTCTTGTTCATGAGTCCTAAAGAAGAACATGCTAATTAGCTGGATTCTGTTATGGCTGGTTATATGATTTTCTATATTTTTTACATATCACAAGCAACACCCTAGAACAGTGGTGGCGAACCTATGGCACAGGTGCCAGAGGTGGCACTCGGAGCCCTGTCTTTGGGCACTCAGGCCATTGCCCAGCACAAAGGTCAACATTCAGGACTCCAGACCTGAATAAAGGAGGTGTGGACAGAGCTTTATTATCATTGTAGCCTCTTCTCCCATAATTCATCCTGTTAAGAGGACTTTAGAGGGAAACTACAATAACAATCCAAATTTCTCCTTCTTTCTCTTGTATTGGTGTAATCAGGGCACCAATACGTTTGAAACCTGTGAATTACTTTAAATTGGCATTTGGCACTTTGTGAAAATATCTTTTGCTTGTAGTTTTGGCACTCAGTGCCTAAAAGGTTCGCCATCACTGCCCTAGAATAATGATATATATTAAACAGTTATAACAGTATATAATATCTGCCAAATTATAGTTTTTTTCTTTCTCTACCATGAGACTAGCAAGAGAGTTCGTGTTATGTGAAGTGTGATGGCGGAGTGAAAGTGAAAATGGCTACAACTTGCCTATTTCTGCTTTAGCGTTGTTTAATCAGAATTAATGTATTAAAATACAAGAAAACTGTAAATGAACATGAATAAGTGAAAAATAATGAGCAGTACAAAGCAAATAAAACCTGGGCAGGGCAACAAGTATACCAGTTTTATGGGGACATTGTTCTGTTGCATGACATAAAAACATTTTGTATAGCTAATATACTATAAATATGGTATACAGCATAATAGAAATATTCATTATGAAGCATGTGAATGAATGCAATGCTCCACAGGCAAGCCAGGCTCTTTATTGTCCAACCCTACAGTGATAATAACTCTAATTGTCAAATATCTGAAATTCATTCATTAAGCCACTGAGGAAAGAGCCGAGGAAGGCTTTGAAACGCGTATGGCAATATTGAACTACAATTCACACCATGGAGAAGTTACAAACCGCTGACAGTGCACACAGGCACCATCACCAGCCAGCAGGGTGTGCTATTCATTTCTCAAACCCTCATTCTAACTGTTTACAGAGCACCTGAGCATTGTTTAGCAAGGGAGATCCACCATATACCTCCCACATCCACCATATACCTCCCAGATGCTCCTTCATTCCTGTCCATCCTGAAATTGGAGATCGACAGCTCTATTAATCTGACGGAGTGTAGCACACTTGCACATGTGCACACTCACTAGGAGGACGCCGAGATAATCACCATCATTTGCAAGGCCCGCACAGTAGGCATCGGACCCCAAGGAGGACACTGTGTCATACAACTAAACCGTGAGTGTGACTCTATACAATGAAAAAACGAAAGATTTGACGGTTGTAACAAAAACCTACTGTTGGACCTGTATCCTAATACCACACAGGACCATTTTTGTTTACTCTTTCTCGCAATATATCGCAGAGACATTACCATCTAGTCAGAGCGACATGGACAGTGTAAAAATACAAAGTATCGACTTAAATGACTTTGGTAATCAACAACTAAACAGCAAAAATAAAGAATAAAACATTACAAGGACTCAAAACAATTATAGTATCCACGGACCACGTTTTTGTAGTCTATATTCTATTTTTAAAAGGCAGAAATGTGCACTTGGGCCCTATTAGTTCCATTTTTGCCTCTTTTTTTAGCCCAGCCTGAGGTCTTAAAGAGTGTGTATATTTCTATGTATAATATATTATTTTTATTTTAACTGTTATACTTCAAGTGTTTGCACTAAGGTATACCTTTTAAGTGGTTGAATATCCCGGGAATATTTGTGAAAAATAAAAAATTTTTACTCAAAAATCTACAGCTACAGTGTGGATTGGTGCTTGGTGCTAATTTCTGTCTTGTTCAAATATCTGAAATACCTTCACATGGAACATTTCTAGTCAATAAACACAAAAGAATTCATATTCCTAGATGTAGTACATGAAATGATGTAGTATAGATTGCCACAGAGGTAACGATGATCACAGGTCACTGTGTCACTACTGTCTGCACAAAGGTCAATGTATGTATTCCAAAGGGGATAGGAGACAGATGCTTCATAAACCCCATAATGTCCACAGAATATAATTTTACCAAGTGAATAGACATTTCCATCTCTATATTTTTATCTTTTACCAGTCACTGATGGCAAACATTTTAAAGACTGGGTGCCCAAAACCTACTTAATTATTGTAAAGTGCCACACAGAAAATAAAGAAGTAATTTATTAATAACTTATTGCTTCTTGCTCTGCCACAGGGAAGAAGCATTGGTGGAGAGGAATCAGAATCATCACTGACGCTTTACTCCAGGGGCCCCCAAACAAGAAGAAACATGGTACCCGATGCAGGATCTCCAATCATAATCCGACCCTGTTCACCTTCTTACTCTTCCTGCAGTCACAGGCAGCTCAGAATGTGGCTAAAATCTAAAACAGGAAAAAGCAAAGAGAGAAGTGGCAATCCTCTGGTGTAGTACCCTTGTGAATTCTGAGTATAAGTGTGTATTAGAACTGCCCACCTGGAGGGGTTGTGTTGCTGGGCACATCTCCTGCATTAGCCTGTTTATCCATTATCCCACTGCTGTCACATCCATGAACTGGTCCTCCACTGCAAGAAACTCGGATCAAAGTCTTTTACATCAAAATGGAAATTGTTGGGCATTTGTTGCTGACGCTGGAATAAACCTCTCAGATCGAGGCAATAAATAATTGGTGTTGGTTTTTATTTTTTTTTAAAAACAGCTTCATTAACAGCTTCTTGTACGAGTAAAAAAAAAAAACAGTTAAAAAAAGTTAATTTTTTGTACATAAAGAAACACCGTGTTTCACACCCTGGGCACTTTGTCTGGTTCTCTACAGGTAAGTGTAACAGTCTACTTTGAATAGTTTATGTGCGCAGAAGTAACTTTTGTTCTTGGGTTAAGGAAACTATTTAACTAGACTCTTACACTTACCTGTAGAGAACTAGACAAAGCGTTCAATCTGAACACGACATGTGGCGTTCCATTGAATACAAAAAATACTTTTTTAGATTATTTTTATTTACCTGTACAAGAAGCTGTTAATGAATGTGTTTTAAGAAAATAAAAACCAACACTGATTATTTATTGCCTCTATCTGAGAGGATTATTCCAGCGCTGGCATCAAACATCCAACAATTTCCATTTTGAAGTACAAAATCTAAAATAGGGCTAGAGGTTGCTTGTCTTTGGCTTCCTGGGACTGCAGGAGTACTGTCCACGTGTGAACATCCCTGCCACAGGATCGCCACCACTGTGGTAGGTGATACAGTATAATATGATTTTTTTATTGACCTATGGAAGAGATATTCTCTGGGTAGACATTTAAGCCTGTACTGCTGCACAAGAAAAGAATGGCAATATTGGAAACCATAGGACCTCTATGTAGTGATATGGGAAGCCTCTGTAAGGCTTTGTATTACACAGATATTCCATAATAATAACCATTAATATTAGGTTATGAAAGGATTTTACAAGTGATGAAAGTGCAGGTCTGCAATCCATTAATGTACAACTTTAAAGGGTTTGTCCCGTTCTCCACTTCATCTGCGACGCTGTTGGTCACTGCCGGGGCCCTGTCTGTTTACAAAGGCTGGCAAAGCTGTCTTGATCACAGCCGCGCCTGCTACAGCATTAGTTTCAGGCTATAGCAGGTGCATGGCATTGGTTGGGACAGCAGTGCCGGCCTCTGAAAAGAAACGGAGGCCTTACAGCGCTACAGGAGAACAGGAGCACCACAGGAGGCTTTTTTTTTCTAAAGGCCCAGACAACTCTTTTAAGATATGTAGATCCATAAAAAGGCAAAAAAGACCATAATGACCTTTCCATTGGTGCTCCTCACTAAGCGTTATGTATTGCTGGAATGGCAATTTAAAGTTTTCTATCTTTATCTGCAAATCGATCAAATCAAGTCATGGATAGGGGAAGCAGCCCAATCAAGTAATGCAGCTATCACCCTAAATCACCTTCTCCTGATTTCATTTAAAGGGTAACTAATAATTAAACAGTGCAGATGATAACAGTAAACAATGTAATATACTTCCTAAAGAAAAATGTTGTTGTCCTTTTTCGCTCCCTTTCTTCCTGCTTTTAGCAGTGTATAAGCATTTTTATTACCTGCACTCAAACTGATGGCTGAGAGATAAAGCGAAGCTGATAAAGTTTCCAATGACTTTACCTCTTACAATCGCCAGATAGACTTACATCTTAAGAAAGCTGAATTATCAATTGAAATATAACTCAGGTATGTAGAGAATACAAACTTTGACCCCCTCACCAAATCTATTTGCTGAGTACGGATGAAAACACTGCTCTCTACAGTGAAAGTGAGAAGCTTTTTTCCTTAAAGGGCATCTACCACCAGGTTGAAAGACTGTATGCAAATGAGCCTAAAGGCTCAGGCTTCATTTACACCTATGGAGTCTGGAGCCCATCAGGCTCATTTGCATGCAGTCTGTCATCCTGGTGGTAGGTGCCCTTTAATGAATAAGGTTTTTTAATTATAGAAAACTTTTCTTAAAAGAAATTTTCTTATTAAATACATTCAGGAAGAGGATTATTTTAGGCGGGTTTCCCTTGGAAATTTTTTAAAATACTGTTTATCAATTACAAAAATAAGAAGCATGTGTCCCTTAAAAAAAGGACAGCACAGGAAGTCTTCACACATATTCTTAGTATAACAGAGATACTTAGTATATCAGAGATACATCTGTTGACAGGTATGTTTCAATGAGTGTTTCCAGTAGAGATTCGGATTCTGGTTTGCTTGACAATGTAAGCTAAATCATTGCCTAGACTGAATACAGTTGTAACTTTAAGTTATGCCAAGTATTCAGCCTCTGGATTTACAGGACTGTTCTCATTTACTGACAACCAATGGGGAAGAATTAAAACATAAAGGATATTGGGGCTGAATTTTACACTTTAAGATAATAACCGATTTTATGTTTCTGCTTTTTACTGTCCAAAAGCCAAAACTGTTTTTCAGTTTTCAGAGCTGTATGCAGGGCCGTTTGTAGATAAAGTGGGGACCTGGGCAAAACTTAAAGTAGGGCCCCAAAATAAAACTATTTTACAAACAGTCAAAATCAGTAAGAGGCACAATAATAACATTTTTTAGATTACAAACATTAGTATAGAAAGGCAATCTGTAATATGAGACTAAAGGAGAATTTTATAGGTGATACATAAATAAATCTAAAGTATATTATATATCGATAGCTAGATAGATGATATTAATTAATAATAATTCCTTTAAGTATAGTACACAAAGATTTCACAGCACCACACAGAGCTTGCCAAAACAGTTAATAGATGATAGATATGAGAGATAGCTATAATAGAAGATAGATAGAAGATCAATTGATTGATAGAAGGATAGATAGATGTGAGATAGATATGATAGATAATAGATAGGATATAGATAGAAAGATAGAAGATATATAGATAAATAGATAGACAAAAAGCTAGATAGATAAACAGTTAAACAGATAAATAGATAGGAAATAGACAAATGAAAGGAAATAGATATATAGACAGGAGATGACATTTATCCTCACCCAGGCATTTAACTGAGGGTTATTAAAAGAGTAATACATCCTCTGCCCACAAAAGTTCACATGCAGGGGGTCCTTCAGGAAAGGGGGCCCTGGGCAAATATCCAGTTTGCCACCCCCCTAACGCCAGCCCTGGCTCTATGAAGGCTTAATATCTGCAAGACAAACTTCTTAGTGGTGCCATTCAATTTTTTACAATATACTTAGCTGATTAGCTTAACAACAACAGGATGTACATTTACTGCGCGTGATGTAGTAATAGCAATCCCCTCAGAAACTGATTTCTAGATAACGAATCCAAAACACAATACTCCACTTACAAGATACTTCACTTGTGTTTAAGTTTTTGCTGATCAGTAGGTTATTCCATAGATCTTACACTTCTCAAATTTTAATTTTAATGGCAGGTATTCGCAATATGTTAGACTTCTCTTTGTAGTTGTACACTGACTGCTTGGGAATGATGGGTTAACTCCCTTAGAGAAGACTGGTGAATTAAATGTAATTATTACTGAGAAAATTTAAGAACATCATAAAATAGACCTATGTATGTTTTCATTGCTTTAAGAAAAGCTCTGTCCTATGTCAGAAGTCACAGACTTAGGTTATTAATCAACATAAGTGTATCGCATGACACATTCTCAAATCTTTTTTATTGCAAGCAGCCATTACATCAATACATTTCCCATATTTAGAGAACAGCTCCCTTTTATTGTTGCATAGTTTCATTTTTTTTTCCACATTGCTTTGAAGTGAATCAGCTTTTACAGAGAAGTTTAATAATGTTATACAAGTGCAGGCTTTGTGCTAAATCGCTATAAAACCAATGTTCATTGTAAAACCCCCAGAAGCCTTCTTACTGTAGGATCAGTATCCTGTGAGGCTTAGTCAGAGTATGCATGATACTCTGGGACAAGAATAGCTGTCCAAGAAGACACACAACTTAAAATGTGACCCTTGTTTGAACGTCTTTACCACAATGGTCAATTAAGTTCCATACAGAATAAGTGACACTTTTTTGATCTAAATCAGTGGTTCTCAACCTTTCTAATGCTGGGACTCCGCAATACAGTTCCTCATGTTGTGGTGACCTCAAACCATGCAACTCGCAGTAAAAACACAATAAAATTGCGGCTCCGATGGCTTTAGGCAACCCCCGGTTTTGGCCGTTCGACCCCCGCTGGGGTCCCGACCCACAGGTTGAGAACCGCTGATCTAAATGGTGTCAGAGGGCATGGCCGGCCACCCTGGCTAGCCGGAAGCTGGTCTGAGCGCAGCATCCATGCCCCCAAACAAACAGGGGCATGGCCTGGAGAGAGGGAGGCGCGGGACAGTCAGAGGGATCGCGGAGGTAACTGTAAGTTTATTTTTTTAGGTAGTCCTCTCCCCCAGCCACATATCTGTTCAGACAACCCCTTTAAAGGTTGCAAATGTTAACATAAAGGCTAAATATACCTTGCAAAATGAACAAAGAGTTATCCTAAATTTTGACCATCAATGTCAATCCCTGAAAAACCCTTGAAAACTCTTTAAATGTAAAGGATTTTCTATAATTTGGGGAAGAAATCTGGAGCTATAAACAGAGTAAAGCTCTCTACACACCAATACCCTTGTTTTGTGAAAACAGACATGTATCACAGAATAAGCACAATGCAATGGACAGGGTCCTTGGATCACAGTGAAATATGATGCAAAGAGTCCCTGTCTAGTGGAGACCTGCACTCCCTGCCTTAACAGCGATTTACAACCTAATGGGACACATTTACTAAGGGATTCGCGACAGTTTTCTGTCAGACCCTGTACATTCTTTCTAGTGTAAATGACCACAAATATGTTGCTTGTGACCATTTTGTGGCGCAGCTGCACTAGGCATCATGCAACACAAATTAGGGGGCATTCTGGTGCTCAGTTGGATCGTGTGCCAGATTTACCATGTAAAGTCTGTTGCACACCCTATGTTAAAGGCGCAGCACAAAAAAGTTGGTGAACTCTTTCGGGCCAGTGCAGGAATGCGCCAAATTTATGATTCCTGACGCACGTTCTTAATGAATCTGGTGCACTCTGCATTATACACAGGCAGAGCAATTTTAGTGCAGTTTGCACCAATTTCGGCAAATGTGCCCCAATGGGGCTTACTTACTAAGGGTCTGCGCACGCACTTTCACAAGACTCGGACGGCTTGGACAGGCATTTAACAGGGGTTTGCGCTGGGATTGTGTTGCATGGCTTTCATGCGGCGGAAATTGGGATCGTGCCATCAGATGATCCGAAAGATTAGAACTGAGAGCGGCAATCAACTTTCAAATTGTGTTGCAAGACAATGCACTTACATGCACCAGGAAGAAGAAGGTGAACTCCGTCAGAGCTGGGATTTGACAGATGCAGGATATCGGGCGCACGATCTTAGTGAATCTCGGCAGAGTGCATTCTCGTCGGACAGGTAAGTAAATGTGCCCCAATGTGCCTACACACACTGATGCCAGTAAATCTGTCAATTATCTTGTGTTGGGGGAATAAGCAGGATTCTCTTGTCAGGATCACTGTATTTTACTCCTCTTAAAAATCATATAACATCTTGCGTATAACACCTCAGCCATCATATTCAGCCTTCGGATTAGACAGCAGAAATTAACAGACAGGTTCACTTAACTAAAGGTGGTAGACTATTGACCACATCATGAGAGGCCTGACAATAACGCTGAATAAGGCAGCGTTCTGATTTCATAGAAATATTGTTAAATTGAGCTGGAAACACAAGCAAAGCAGTTAAGTTAAAAGGGAAAGAAATCAGAAAAAAAGATCAGTCATTTAGTGTCTCCTGCTGTGTTAATGTACAAATATATCGCAGTAATTTGGTTGTAATTGTTAAAGTGTATTGTGTTCCATGTGCACGGATTCAGGTCGCTCTTCCCTTCACTCTACCTCGGCAGTCTAGTCTCCGTGCTTGACAGCTACTAGAAGCCCAAACTGACAGCTCTTCAAAACCTGCCGTGGAAATCCAGCATTAATTAAGTCATTGCTGGACTGTAATTTCCTTGAGAAGTAAAAATTTCTCACACAAGAAAAGGTTACAGAGACCTTTTCTGTGTCAAAATTACCATGCGGCATGAATATTAATGCTCTTAATGAAGACAACCTTTGCTTCATCAAGAAGGTTTTAAAGCAGGTGCCAAGCTGTAGACTTGGTATGTGGATTTTCTGTTCTGTGAAGAAAGGCAAGCAGCAATCTTTCCATGAAAGCTACCTTGTCAGTGCAATAAATATTTCTTTCATCTTTGTTGTTTCTTTTTTTACCGGGTAAAGTAAAAAATAAAGATGTTAATGCAGAGACTGTGAGAAAGTGAACATAAAGAGGCTATATTAGATATACGTCGCGGTAACCCTTCGCAGTCAAAGCCGTAAACCCCATTATGTAAAAATTGTGTTTTTTAGTGGTGCCCCTCCCATCTGAAGACAACATCTAAATGGGAACATTGTAAAGTATGAATCTTTTTTATATACATATCTCTATTCAATCTAACACGGGGATGAAAATGGCAGCCATGTTTGTTCTCAAGGTAAACCTAGAAATACAAGCCTCGTAAAAGAACATGTTAGAGCAGAATAAAAGATAAAGCGGCTTCTATATAGTTTACGGTAATGGCACGCCGCGTTGTTCTGCAGATTTGTTTTGTAGTGTTTTTACTGCGGGGGAAAGCTGATAAATAATATCTAGTGCTTGTCTTTAAGATGTAATGATAGCAAACCATTTACATTTATTCTATTTCATATGGAATATGGCAACATGATCCAGTACAAGGGAGATACCAGGAACACTCGCCGCCCATTGTAACCCTATTATACTCCTTGTCTTCTCCTAATCCATTCACCTCTCCCCTTCCGTAAGATAACAGAACACTAACCAACTGATTAGGTCATAAAAACAAGACATTTTTATTATCAATAACTAAATCCCTGTCCCATTTATCACCTATCTTTAACTTAGTCATGGATAGTATTCTGTCTCTAGAAACTGAAGGGACATTATCACGATAAATGAATCCCGGGATTAGAAGGACAGACTTTCTACAGCTCCATTAAATATAAATGCATTGTTTTTTTTGTTTCCCTGAAATTCCTTTCCATTACTGACTGCTAAACAAGGCCACTCACATATTACAACAGATAGGCTTACATTTTATTCTGTGAAATGTTAGATATTTTAAATAGGAATGACAAGTGTTACTTGTGAGGGGTAGGAAATAAAATCAGATAAATATGTAAAAAAAGCAGTAAGTGCCGGATAATTGCTGTTGTCCCGTGATTAAAATGCAAGACAGGTGAGATTATACTTTAATGATGCTCATGTAAGAAATTATTCTATGTATATATACCGTACATAGTTTACTTACTGATAAAATGAAGTCAGTTCTTGAAGCTGTTGTGTTGGGAAAAGTGGGAAAATTGAAAAGTGTAAGGTTTTTAGTGACTTTGATCAAGTTTAGGTTCTGCTGGTTGACCGTGGCAGTCAGCAATACAAAGGGGCCCGAGCTGATGATGGCCCCATCTGCACACTATCTCGGGTGGAGCTGTTCAGGGAAGCTGGGATTCAGTAGTGGGAATCTCTTATTGCTGCTTCTGTCCTGCATAAAATGTAAGTGGCACATAGAAATATATATATATATCTAAAGTGTGTATATGAAGTGCAAATGTGTGTGCTCTATGAACATAAGTATATTTTGTGTGCTGTATGTTGTGTATACTATATGTATATATGTCTATGTTGTATGTGCTGTATATACATACATATGTATTTTGTGTGATCTATGTACATATGTGTCCGAAATTATAAGTAAACCCATTACAAATGAGACATTTAAAAAAGATGTGAATTTTGTACAGATTATAAGCGTAAGTAGTGGCGGTCCATTTTATTCCTTTCATATTGGATATATGTGATTTGTTTGCTGCAAATCATAAATTGGCTTTCAGCTCTGAATTTTTCTGCATTGTCTGTATGGGATTGTCATAAATCTCTCCCACTATATTGATATCATATTACACTTTTCTACATGGAAATGCTGCATGGGAAATCCACAGGTAATGCGCTATGTATGCAGGTATCTTAATAGTTTTGAACAGGAAAAACCCTTTGAGTTGAGGGGCCCCCAACTACAATTTGCTATGAAACCCAGCCTTTCCTTGTTGCACCCTTCTTAGATTTTTTTACTATAATGGATCAGAACATCAGGTCTTGAAAGATGCTTAGGGTGTTCAGTAATTAGCACATACTAAAAGTGGTCCAAGAAAGGAAAAAAGAAATTCTAACACCAAAGGCCACTGTTATCAGTAGGGAACAAAGGCTCTGTTCTTTTCTCTCGGATAAGCTGCTACTATGGCAAATTGCTGAAAAAGCTGTGGTTATTATAGGTAGCTGTCCAAACACAGTATACATCAGAGCCTGCTGTGTACTGCTCACATGCTCACTCGTTTTATCTACATAAAGTTGCTACAATTGACTTGTTAATTTCAGAACAGAACCATTGAGCGCTGGGCTGAGGCCTGTGTTGTAGTGGCAGCTCCCTGGGGAAGTGACTGCTAAGCCTGTGGATACCAACAGAGGTTGACAGTGATGGAAGCAGGGTCGGATTAAAGGAGGGGCTCCTGGGGCTCTAGCCCCGGGGCCCCCACCACTTTCACTTTTTGAGGGGCCCCCACCAGTTTCTGAAAGCCAGCAACTCAGCTCAGCTGAGTAGCTGACTGTCTCTGTGTGTGAAGCGCAGCAGCCCGTGGCCGCCCGCATCGCACACAGGGGTCTAGGATATGAGCTGTGTCAGTGAGACGGCAGGTTGTGATGGGACGCTGACGGCGAGTGATGATGTCATGCTGTCGGCGTCCGATCACTACATGCTGCTGCCAAAGCAGTGCATTGGCGATCTCCCCCAGCAATGGCAACTGTGTCTTCAGTGGCCGGGGGCTGCCTGAAGAGCAAGGAAGAGCCTGCATTGTGAGATCACTGGAAGGGAAGGTGAGGTAAGCAAGAAATTTATTATTTTGTGGCCATTTTCTACAGGGGACTGGCGGCTAAATTCTGCTGGGGGCTGTATACTACAGGGAGCTGGTAGGCTATATACTTCCAAAAACATTGTTGGAAGGGCCCCCACCAATTTGCGCCCAGGGGCCCCCACCATCCTTAATCCGGCCCTGGATGGAAGGCACCGTGCTGTACCTGTGGTAAGGAGTGAGGTAAGTACAAGTTGTTTATTTTTACATCCCCTGGGGGACCAGAAAAAAAATGTCTGATCCTGGACAACCACAAGTTCCTTACTGTCTATTAAATAACTGTTAGGGTATCCTATAAACTGGACCTCCAGCTCTCATATTAGAGAGGGGTTGTATTTTTGAAACCTATCATTCCCTATTTTCCAGGTGACATTAACTCCTCATTCATGCAGGTTTTTAACCCCCTTGTAACATTCCTACCAGCATCGTCTTCTGTAAACAGAATGCAGCTTAGGAGGCATTGAGTTTCCATCTGTTTTTCTGTGTGTGTGAACTGTGGCTAATGTTATTGGCTGTTTTGGGACTCATTGTGCCACACCCAGTTCCTCTGCAGCTCAGCTCCAGTCCAGCAACAGTTAACTAGCTGTGATGGACTGACCTCTGCTCTGGTCATATGGGGTGGAGGTTCTCTTACCCCCTATATCAATTCCATTCACAGCTAGTCCAGCATTGGTTACACTGGTAACTTATTAGCTAACTTGTTCTTGTTACTGTTCACTTGCTATACTTCTGATGTCTCTGGTTTCCCGATCTTGACTTTTGACATAATTTTTATGCCATATTTCCTATCTTCATTGTGAAGTTTGTGAGTCTTGTTTTGTGTCCACGCCTTGTCATAGTGAGGGAGCGACAACTAGTTGCCCCGTATCATCTTAGTAAACACCATGGCAAACAGACAGGTGACAGTTTTTGGGGGCTCATTTGGGGTTCACTGCCCTGTATGTCCTCCATGTGTCCTAAGTCATCATTACACCTCTATTGACGGATTTCACCTGGGTGCCTCTTCATTTCTCACTTTACCATATATCATACCTCCAGTCATCCTTCTGCTCTTTATACCTCCATTTATCATTTATCAATATCCCTCAACACCTCTTATGTTCAGTTTCCCACCCACAGCTGTGCCTTCAAGCAATTACCCTGCAGCTCCTCGCTGCCACAGTTTGCAATCCCCCTGCTCATTATGGCTCCAGTTTGCAAAATTCCTTTGCTACTTAAGCTGCTCATTCCACACACTACCATCTCCTTTAGCCCTAAATTAAAGATACCCCAAAAACTTCCACCCCAGGGTAGAATTTCTAGTCCTGTGCAAGATACTGGGGCAGATTTATCAAGCTGTATGAAAGTCAGAATATTTCTAGTTACCCATGGCAACCAATCACAGCTCCCCTTTAAAATATTCATGAGCACTGGTAAAATGAAAGTTGAGCTTTAATTACGCCCGTGCTCCTCTGCCTGGCGTTCCCCGTCCCCCTGCCCTCACTTACCTCGCCTGGCTCCTGTCTGTGGTCCAGCTCCCGGTGTGTAGGCTGCAGGCCTCCTTGCCTGCAGTTGCACGCTCTCACCACTAGAGGGCACGCATGCGGACTTCTCAAGCCTTAAAGGGCCAGCGTCCTCCTGATTGGCTCCTGCTAATCCGGCTCGCCCTTATAATCAGGAACCTCCCTTCACTCCCTGCCAGATCTTCTCTTAGGATTTCCTATGGTTTCCATGCCAGGCTTCCCTAAGTTGTTCCCGTGGAAGAGAAAACCCATTAGCGTTTCCAGACGCTTTCCTATGTTCCTTTGTGTCTCCAGCGTTCCCATATGCTCCTGGTGTGTCCTGTTTTCCAGCGTTTTCAGACGCCTCCGCGTCTCCTGTCTCCAGCGTTGCCATACGCTTCCTGCTGTGCCTTCCAGGGTTCCAGTCCAGTGGTGTCTGCAGTCCGTGCCAGCCTTACCAGTGTTCCTCTGTGTTGCTGCTGTCATCCCAGGCTTGGACTGTTTCCTGCACATCCCTGTACCTTGGCTGCCCCCGCGGGCCGCATACCATCTCCCGCGGTGGTCCAGAGGGTCCACTGGTCCACAGACTCCTCCCTCTGGACTCTTCCCAAAGAGACTTTTAGTTCCGTTGTCTGTGTGACCCGTTATAGCAACTAGAAATATTATAACTTTCAGACAGCTTGATAAATCTGCCCCTTTGTGCCCCATTGCTTGAGCCAGTGGCAGAGATGAGCATCTGGAACAGTCTTCTCCACGTTCTCTAGATTTCACAGCACCATGGAGAAGGCTGGCTATTTGGTCGATTTAGGAAGCCAATTTTATCATGGTATGAATCATCATCCTAGGTGACTAAGGGGGCTTGCTTGGGTCGAATATTTGGCCTAGCGACACTTGTTGACTGTAGAAAAATAAGTATTTTTCCCTTACTATATTGGGAATCTTACAATGCTGTTCCCTATGTAGCATAACAAAAATAAAGTAGCAGGTTGTTACATCAACAACATATGACTAATATATGTGTTTAGCTGACAGCATTCACAAGATCTTGTAGAATTGCTAGCAAATCTAAACTCGGCTGTGACATTTGTGCTGCAAGTAGGTCACACGATTTCCAAGAACAAGGCAGAAATTAAGAATAAAAGGATACTTTAAAGTGGAGTGTTTAATAAGACGCTCTTCCTCATCTCACTTATGTCTCCTACAACTAATAAGAAAAATAAAGGACGCCATGAAGGAAAGCACGTTTTATTTATACTGATCTCTCCTCTAGTCACATAGATCACAGCAGTGTTTGTGTCTGGAATTGCCCTGTGGTGCCAGCTGAGAGATTTATTCCAAGAGGTTGCTGAAATTTAATATGCAAGTGCTAAAGTAAATAATTGTTTTATTTCCAAAAAACACAGCAGAAAATATCATTTCTGAATGACAGATGTTATGCTGTATTTATTTTTAGGAGTCAAGATTTGTGTTATGTAAAGCTCAGGGACGCCAGCATTTGGCTTCTGCTTGAATTTAGGCCAAGGAAATAGATCATGACTTTTTGTTACAATTTGCAAACACACAAATGTTGTAGATGTTATATAAGGCTGAGTTGTGTTTTATCTTCATGCTTTTGCACAGGCTATAGGTTATTCATTGTAATCCGAATTATTTATGCAATGTTACTACACACATACACCCGCAGATCAACGGTGTTTGGATCTGTCCTATACTAACATTTCAAAAAGAATTACATTTAGTTGTTTCTTCTCCATTGCTGGATTCAGATACTTCTGCTCTCTCAGACACGAGGGAGTCACTGATGAATGCAAACAATACACATACTACACAGTAGTAAAGTGTTTCAAGGAGCATTAAAACTCTATGACATTGTTTCCTAACCAGTGGCTGAGACTTGAACATCCTGCATAATAGTCAGCAGTGGTTGTCAGCTTGAATGATGTTAATGATGTCACAGCCATATCACACTTGAGTGACAATAGCACTAGGCAGGGGCGTAACAAGGAGAGACAGGGCCCCATATCAGACTTCTGAATGGTGTCCCCTTCACCCTTAACAAATATACATATTTTTATACTCACAATCAGACCAGTGGCGTAACTAGGAGAGACAGAGCCCCCTAGCAGGCTACTGCATGGGGCCCCCCTTCCCACTTAAAAATATATATATATATATAAGCATAGGAACAATATAGAACACAGCTTCCTAATGCACAGTGTTTCGAGGCATGCTGCTATGTTCCATGATAAAAACTGCAAAGACTTTGCACTAACACCCATTGAGTATATCAAACCCAGTGTGCCTCATAGGTTTAAGACTCTTAAACAAAGGGAGATGTTTTGGATCTTCAAAATGCAAACTTTAACACCCATGGGTCTTAACGAAAGTTTGGAGAGTATTTGACCAAGGAGAGACACCAGCGTCCCGATCCTCCATCCTTACATTCCTCCCGTCCTCTTTCCCAATAACCTTCTTTTCCCCCTTCTGAGAGAAATATTACACATACGCATATATGTATACCATCTCCACAAAAACATTCTCATTTTCTGGTTTTATATTTTCTGTATGTCAATTTATGGTGTAATTTATTATATGTATTTTATTCTATTTATTTAATTATTTATATATGTTTACAGGGATTTAATATGCAAAGTATTTGTGCACATATGCTTATATTATATTTTAATACACTTTTTATATCCTTTTTTATATATATAATCATACGATTTGATCCCTTGTCACCCTCATAGGCCAATACACCTATTTTATATATTATTCTAAAAAAACGACATAATTATAGCCGTTCCCTACACATTATCATGTGCATCATCACCAGCACAACTGACATTCTTGTTCGCACAGGCGCACCAGTGACTATGGCCCTTGCTGCGGTGCACGCGTGCGCCAACACCAATACGATCTGCACAGACGCACTAGCGATCATGGCCCTCGCAGCACTGTGCGCATGCGCCGCCTCATACACCCGGGCGGGCGCCTACCCTAATTATATCGAGCTGCCTACGCTATGATCTACTTCCGGTCCTGCGCGGAGGTCTCCCAGCTTTGGTCTAGAACAGTAACAGGAGCGGTAAGCACCAAAATCTTTATTTCTGCCCTTCCAAACTGAAACATTTGCACATACCGCCGGAACCCTATACTATGCTGTAAAAGCAATAATGTGATTTGATTGTTTATATGTGTAGGTATAAGGCCTGTTTATGTACCAATGTAGAGATGTTTACATATGCTAATTATGCCCAGTACACCATTGATTGGTTGCCTGTAAGTGATGTCACTAATTGTCCAGCTGTCCTAGACATGTGATTTCCTGTTTACATATGCTAATTATGACCAGTACACATTGATTGGTTGCATGTAAGTGATGTCACTAATTGTCCAGCTGTCTTAGACATGTGATTTCCTGTTTACATATGCTAATTATGACCAGTACACCATTGATTGGTTGCCTGTAAGTGATGTCACTAATTGTCCAGCTGTCCTAGACATGTGATTTCCTGTTTAAATACCTGTATACTTACCATTACAGCATTCCTATCTTTGAGAAAGGGTCGTCCGACCCGAAACGCGTTAGGAGGATATACTATACATTCCTGTACTTTTGTTTTACCATTCTGGTTTTATCAATAAATTATTTGGAGTTGTAACCAGTGATACATTCGCTGATACTCTCAGTCAGTGGTCAGCGCCCGTAGAATCTAGCCAACCCATCCTTATATAATATATATATTAGTATACTCACACATGCGAGTTACAATCACATATAAATACACTCATGTGCACACACAGCATATACACACACATACAGTGCCATATGCAACATACTCACATACAGTGTATACAGACACTATATACACATGCAAAACACTGGGTGCTGGTTACTGATTGCATATGCGTTTCCATTGAAACATATGCAATCAGGCCAAGCCCTGGGTTTACATTGTGTTTGTGAACACAATACAAACGCGATGTGTGGCTGTACCCATAGTCTGAAAAGTTGAGTATGCTGCACAATGTTACATCATTATACTTAGTACGTTATATTTTTTAAAGGATATAATCATTTCTACTTATTGATATTCAGTTAGAAAAAATGAAGGACCTTTCAGGGCAATTTTGGACACTAAACCACTAGTCCATTAGGACCTGTGGGTGGTTTAGTGTCCCAAATCGCCCTGACAGGTCCTCTAAAAGCACTCAAACTTATAGACATTTATGGTAATGCCCATAGCATGGAATGGATTGGCACAGTGGTGAGTGATTTCTTCTGCATAATGATTCTGCCTTTTTTAGTACATGAAAGTCATCAATGGATACTAAATCTCCAGGAGTGAGGGGGCAAGAAATCTGCAAGGGAGACATGTCAGCAAGAAGATTGGAATTACCTGGTGTATTGGAGCTGGGTAACTATGGTGTTATAATAAGAGCCAATGGGGCTCATTTACTAAGGGCCCGAATCGCTTTTTTTTGTTGGGTTTCCCGAATTTTTCCGATTTGCGCTGAATTGCCCCGGGTTTTTGGCACACGCAATCGGCGCTTTGGCACCGGCACGCATGCGATGGAAATCGGGGGCGTGGCCGTCGGAAAATCTGATGGATTCGTAATAATCGCAGTATTTAAAAAAAAAGTGTAGCTTGACATGCACTTACCTGCACCAAGAAATAGAAGGTGAACTCCAGTGGACCTCGGCGCAGCAGCGACACCTAGTGGATATCAGCGCACGGACCTTAGTGAATGCCGGCCGCACCCGAATCAGCATCAGAGAACGCGCCACTGGATCGGGACTGGAGCGGGTAAGTAAATCTGCCCCAATGTTACTGAAATTGGAAATTGAAACTTCTAAGAAGGCCAAAAACTGAACATGGCCACCACATCAGGAATCCAGTAACAAGCTGTCACACCAATGAAGCACCACCTTGTCTACTTTGGCACATTTAATGATGTGGACACAGTAAAGGCTATGAATAATAACAGCGGGTTGTGATATTCTAAAATGATCATAAAATAGGTCTTTTAAAAATGGCAGAAAACTTTTTAAATTAAATTATAATGAAGAAATAAGGCATAAAGCAGGACACCAAAGATATGTCTTCTTTACCTTATTATATTTCTCTACTAGTACTTCCCTATGAGAAGGCTTAGTTACTGATTGGGAAGATTTGGCGTTTTCTTTTTTCTGAATGTCAAGGGCAATCTGACATTGTTCTAGTTAATGAAGTATTTAATATTGCTTCTTTACAAACATACTAATTTTTACATGTCCTCTTGTAATAAGGACAACTTTATAAGTCATGTAAAAATAGAAGAGCTAATTTACAGTAAAGCGCTGCGGAGGCTGACAAACATTCAATAGACAGATTTGTACTGCAGTATTTTAAATCACAGGCAAAAACATAAAGAAATGAATCAGACCAAAGGTTGGTCTCAGTATAAAATTGATCAGTTGCTGCAATTGATCTGTTGTGCTTTGATGCTCTGAATTTCTTACGAAACTAAGATCCCAAGAGGAGTAAGAAACATATTTAAGATTAGTTCATTGGCACATTTCTTGTGTGATCAGAATGTCTTAGAAATGCAGACGTACTAGGGCTTTTTCAAAGTGAGAAAACATGGAAAGGACATAGTTCAGTGAGCCATATAAATTACCCATAAAGTTTAAAGTATTAAAAGTTGGGCTGACTTAAAATATTTACTCATGCTGCACCACGTATTTGCTGCTTTACCTCTCGGCTTCATATAGTCAGGAATGTTTAAAAAGGAAGTTGTCACTAGAACTAGACCTATTCTTTTTTTTAAATGATTTTGTGTTAAATATATAATTAGGATTTTTTATAAAAAGTATTCTGTGAATTTCTCTCTGGCCCCTAAGCCTAATAATAGAACTATATTTGCTGATTCTGTAAAAGTTTTTTTTTAAGCAGTCACCTAATTTACATGACAGGCAGGATAAGATATCACCCCTGTGATAAAAAAAAATCCCTCATCTCACCCATCTTAAGGCCAGGTGCACTCAAACACTTTCAGCCTGTGGAAACAGACCTGCATCAGGGACTGAACACATTGCAAAGGAATTATGATGAAAGGACCCCCTGTCTGCACCACAACTGTATTTGCATAACCAGTGAATAGGGGTGCATACAGGGTGAAAACCTAGACATGTGGCCATTTTATCCAGTTATACCAATGTCTTAAAGAAGTACTAGTGCAATTGATTGGGTAGTAATATTGTGACTCTGGGCTCCATGTTGTGCCCGGGCCCTGCCTCTGACCTATTCCGGGGATCGAATAATAACTTTAAAACTATCATACAGTTGTTTTAAAATGTAAATTAGTTTTCCGATTTCAACAAAACAAAAACCTTCCCAAAATAGGATAGGCCCCATCAGTGTCAAAAATGGCTTCCCAACCTGGAAAAGCCCTTAAAATGCAATTTTCATGTACTGAAAAGCTATTGCAAAAATAGACACTGAAATCACTCATAGTAATGCACGTGATAAGTCAACATTTTTAGTAATGGGACTTGTATTTAAGCACTAATAACAGAAAAGACAAGGAAATATGTGCAGCGGGTGGCAATAGTAATCATACTCAATTATGTTTTCCTAATTTTAATTCACTAAAGTCACATATTTTACCAATATTTTAATTAGTAATAGAGCAACACAAAGTATCAAGAATTTTTATAAAGAAAATTATCTGTGTTTTTGCAAATGTAATATCTGAAACGTGTGGTGTGCATATGTATTCAGCCCCCTGTATTCTGATACTCCTGAATAAAATCCAGAATGTCTATTCTTAGCATTAAAATGCTACAGGCCCTTTAATCAGTCTGTTGATTTTCTCAGCGTGAAGCAGGGCAGAAGATGGACGCTAGTCACATGCCCACATCACATGTCCTGCACCCGCCTGGACAGGTCATGTGATCACCACTATGTTTGGCTGTAGTTGGTTGGTTGAAGTGCATCCAGTATGGTCAGTGTTGTGGTGAGACGTCACCTCAGTGAGGTAATGTGTAGGGATGGCAGTTACACATCATTACTATGGTAACAGAGCAAGAAAATCTGTTGCATCATCACTGGGAGCAGAGCATAAGAGGAAGGAGGAGTTACTGATAACTAAAGGATCTTGGGATTTGTAGTTTTCAGAGGCAGCCATCATGGTGATAACTGCATAAAATTTTGTGAATCATAAAATCAAACTATTTAAGCTTCATATTTTGATTGAGTTTTGTTATACAGGCCGTTCCCTACTTAAGAACACCTGACTTACAGATGACCCCTTGTTACAAACGGACCCCTGGATGTTAGTAATTCACTGTGCTTTAGCCCTGGGCGAGAATAATCAGCTGCAGGAGTTGTTATAAAAGGTGTCTGCAAATAAGTTTTATTGTTAATTCTGGTTCTTATGACAACCCAACACTTTTAAAACCCAATTGTCACAAAGACCAAAAGAAATTTTGTCTGAGGTTACAATGATAACATATACAGTTCCGATTTGCATACAAATTCAACTTAAGAACAAACCTACGGAACCTATCTCGTAAGCAACCCGGGGACTGCCTGTACTCATTTATTTATGTCATCATGGGTTTTTGTATCAGACATTCATATTCCCGGATTACCCCATTAAGCAGTTGATTAAAGGGTTTGTCCGATTCTGAGTTGTCCGAGTTGTTTTCATGGCGGCCGGACCGGAGCGACAGTAGCGCTTGATACCGGAGGGCACCAGAAGGTAAGTAGGACTTTATTTTTTTAAGCAGCGCCCTCCCGGCCTCCCTGAGGGTTTTTTTAAAAACTCAGACATCCCCTTTAAGGATTATCTACAAGGCAGTAAAGGCATATGGGCAACTTATGTAAAAGAGTGGCCAACCCCTTTAAAAATGGTTAGTTGCAATGAGACCGTATTCAATGACTGTAAAAGTCTTTTTTTTTTTAATGGATTGCAAAAAATGGATGACAGTCAGATGCAAATCGTCCATTAAAAATGAATGGCTTAAGAAAACCAAAGGCTCATGTGAAGGCACCTAAGTGTAATCATGATATTAACTAGTTATTCACTTCTCAGTGACTTTTTAATTCCAAAACAAAGGCATTTTACTAGTAATTTATTTTACACTTTCACAGACAGATCGACTATCATAGATTTTGGACAGGGCTTTAACACCTTACAGAAGGTATACAGATGTATAACAGGATAGTGCTGTGCATTTGTGCCTGACTATAGTTAACCATTCTTGTTGCGTTTGACTTGCTTTACTTATTAGTCTATAAAGTATAATCAGATTGTTCTGTAACTTTTGTTTGCAGCAAAGGTGCTAAATATAGACCTGGTGGCCAGTGGCACACACAAGATTTACACACTTGCTCGCTATGGAATTTAGAGAGCCAATAAAACATTGCAATATTCAGTGTGCAGCATTTTATAACCACTGTTGTTTCTGGCACTTCGCTAATTAGAAAGTAGAAAAAATATGCAAGTACTTGAAAGTGACAGAATCAAATTACAAAAGTATTCAGATATAAATTATTTAATCAGTGAAAAAGAAAGGCGACATGGTATTAACGATCATTTCCACTCACCCAGTTATCTATCATCTCATTGATTGGCTTTTTATCACCAATCAGAAAGCTTATCACAAATCTTTTCACTTATGGGACTTTTATCTGTTTCCTTACAGAGATGTTTTTGATGTGAAGTCATCTGTGACAAATTGCAACATAAAGCTCTTATTTCTGATGAAATCAAACATTTAAATCTTCCTAAACTGCAGATGTTGGTGGTAAACACTAATTCTTTTTTAATCAAGAACAATAGGCAAAACAAAGGCACAGTGGTTTCCTTGTTTGTCATATATAGAGGAGCGGCAGCTATCAGTACCGTTTAAGAGTTGATGCTGCCCAATGGACTTACAGTGGATACGCCCCCTATTGACGCCATCAAGCTTATCCCTCTGCCCAAAATCTGTCGTCTATAATGTTTCTTAGAGACAGATACTGCAAAAATATGCAAAGATATGGTAACCGACCCAAGCTTACTGAATAGATATGGTAACAGACACAAGATAGACATGAAGATATAGATGTGATGGCCGATCCAAGCTTACTGTATAAATACAGTAACAGAACAAAGATTACTTGAAAGATATGGTAACAGATCCAAACTAACTGTAAATAGAATGTAAAAGAACCAAGCATACTGTGTAGATATTGTAAAAGAGCCAAGCTTAAAGGGGTTGGCCAATTTAACTTGTTTTTTTTTTGTAATTTACCAATGTAAATCTCTTAAAAGTTTTGCACAGTTTTCTTGATATGTGAAGTGAAGCCTCTTGTCTTTTACCTCATCAGCCATCAGTCCATAAAATGGCCGCAGATGGAGGGTCAGGAATCTCTGGCTGATGAAGTAAAAAGCAGGAGGCTTCACTCTACATATCAAGAAAGCAGAGAAGAACTTTTAATAGATGTGTATTTGTAAATTACCTAATATCCTGCTCCCCACACTTACACACACATTACGAAAACCATGAGGTAAAGTGGCCAACAAAATTACTGTATAGATATAATAATAGACCCATGTTTACTGTGTAGCTATAGGAACACAACCAAGCTTATTGCATACGTAAATACGTGAGCCCGTGGAACCTTGACCAGGATTTTTTTTCAATAAAATTGTTAACTATTGTGTGGTGAGTTTTTTATTTTAAAAAAGTATTTAAAAAAGTGAGTGGAAAGTTAGTTATTTACTTATATTGGTGGGAGTCCAGCAGTTGTGCTTGACATGGCTGTGACTACATCCTCACTGGCCTTATTGGTAGATAGGCAGTCATAGTCTGCTCCTCAATCAAACTGATGTGAAAACTTTGGTTCCTTGCTTCTTAACCAGGTGCCCCTATAGGTACATATACATACCAAAGTATTTCCCCTGACTATATAACACTAATAATATCTGGTCAGGACCAGATTACAATTAATGGGGGCCCCTGGATACAAAATCTGGTGGAGACCCTCACTTTATGCAGCATACATACACGTCCTTCTACACTCATTGCCATAAGTTTTGAGAATGACACAAATATTATATTTTCACATGATCTGTTGCCCTCCTGGCTTTTATGTGTGTTTGTCAGATGTTTTATCATGTACAGAAATACAAGTGCGATCATATTATGAGTAACAAAAGCTTTTATTGACAGAATTAGTTAATGCAGCAAGTCAATATTCGCAGTGTTGGACCTCTGCAATTCTCCCTGGCAGCTCTCAATCAACTTCTGGACCAAATCCTGACTGATAGCCGTTCATTCTTGCACAATCAATGCTTGCACTTTGTCACAATTTGTTGGTTTTTGTTTGTCCACCCGCCTCTTGATGATGGACCACAAGTTCTCAATGGGATTAAGATCTGGGGGGTTTCCAGGCCATGGACCCAAAATCTCTGTTTTGTTCCCTGAGCCATTTAGTTACCACCTTTGCTTTATGGCAAGGTGCTCCATCATGCTGGTAAAGGCATTGTTGATCACCAAACTGCTCTTGGACGGTTGGGAGAAGTTGCTCTTGGAGGACATTCTGGTACCATTCTTTATTCATGGATGTGTTTTTAGGCAAGACTGTAAGAGAGCCGATTCCCTTGGCTGAGAATCAACCCCATCGTGAATGGTTGCAGGATGCTTTACAGTCGGCATGAGACAAGACTGGTGGTATCGGTCACCTTGTTTTCTCAGAACAAGCTGTTTTCCAGATGTTCCAAACAATCGGAACGGGGATTCATCAGAGAAAATGACTTTACCCCAGTCCTCAGCAGTCCACTCACTGTACCTTTTGCAGAATATCAGTCTGTCCCTGATGTTTTTTCTGGAGAGAAGTGGCTTCTTTGCTGCCCTCCTTGACACCAGGCCTTGCTCCAAGAGTCTCCGCTTCACAGTGCATGCAGATGCACTCACACCTGCCTGCTGCCATTGGTGTGATTCTTACTTAATCATGACAGATTGATCTCCAGCCCTGTCCTCATCAAAACCCACACCTGTGTTACTGGAGCAATCATTGAAACCATGTTAGCTGCTCCTTTTAAGACAGGCCTGCAATGAAGTTGAAATGTGTTTTGGGGGAAAAAGTTCATTTTCTAGGCAAATATTGACTTTGCAATTAATTGCCGTTAAGCTGATCACTCTTTATAACATTCTGGAGTATATGCAAATTGCCATTATAAAACCTGATGCAGTAGACATAGTAAAAATGAACATTTGTAACATTCTCAAAACTTTTGGCCATGACTGTACTCAATATCCACTATCCCCATTAATACATTGACATACAGCCACCATGCCACCAGTAATACATCAACATACAGCCACCAAGCACACTGTAATTCTTCCACATAAGCAAGTCAAGCACTTACAAGTCCAAACATTTTCAAACAGTGCATGATGGCAATTGTTCAGATTTTTCCATAACTGCCATGGAAAAAGTGAGCAAGCCAGCAAGGGATATTTTCTCTTAATACAAGATTTCCATTAGGTCTGAATAAAAGACAAGACTTGATATATCAAATTTTGTAAATATTAACCAATATCTAGAATACTCTCTATTTTAATTTATATCTGCCTGATCGCTACTTTTTCTTCCATTGTTATGTCCCTTTTTATGGAAAAACTGTGTTGTAAGCACTAGATTTTAAACCTGTGTGTTTTCTCTTCTTATGAGCGAGGTCATGTGATTGCTTACGCGTGTGATTTAAACACACCTGTACACATACCACAGCAGGTCATGAAAAAGGATTTTTTCCGAAATGCGTAGACCGAGAGCTGTGGCTGTGCATCTCCCTCTGTCTTTGAATTAACGTTGGATTTCTTCAATGAATAATAAAGAATACTTTGATTTTACGATAACCCAGTGCTTAGCAGGATTTCCCTTATATTTAAAAAAAACTGAATATAAAATTAAAAAAAAAAAAAAAAAATTCTCCACAGTTTGGTATACAATTTCTCCTAAATATCCCAAATTCCAGATGTGTCTTTAAACTGCTGTATCGTCTCATGGCGGGGCACAGAAGGGAAGGAGCGTCACTGAACTTCTAGAGAGCAGGTTCAGCATTTGGGGAGCCTGTGAGTTCCCAGAAAAATGGAAAACCACAGCGAGTGACACCATTTGGAAAACTAAACTCCAGTAGGTGTTTATCATTAAATATGGTGAGCACATAGACACCACTGGTGTATCATAGAAATGAGCCTCAGAAATTAAAAATTAACAAAAATATCTGTATAAGAGATTTAGGGAGGAGTTACTACCCATTTTTGACAAAGATATCAATAATGAAAATATCAAAAATGTGTATTTGAACTCATGTATGGGCGTACGGCTAGGCACTGAAGGCAGTAGTGGATTATTATATATGGGGGCAAACTCATCTTTGAGATACTAAAAACATTATTTACCACTTACAGCATCCTCACTTTTTAAAGATTTCTTGCTAGGAAACATTTAAGGAGAACTTTAGGAGTATTTTCAAGTCATAAAAATAAGATGGTCCATTGGCAGATCCTACAGTATACTCATGCTTACAATCTTGTGGTGCAATAGATTTGATTATAAACTCTAAAACTCTATTATATGAAATCTGTGGGGTAATGCGGTACATCTACAGCAGAAGTATATTTTTTTGTATGCAACTTGTCAGTTGGTAAAAGATAATCACGTTTTCTTTTTTAACACTGCCAACATATGACAAAGCAATATGTGCTATGAAAACTTTGCCGAGACAAGGCATTATTTAGAGCTCTCATACTGTTTGTGATACGAGAAAGCATAGCCCATATAAATCAGCATCTTCATCAAATATGTATGGATATGTACAATTAATCTGCATACTGACATCCTCTTTGCAGTAAGAGATTTCCTGATGAAATGATTTACCTAATGACTGAATTGGTACATGCAGAAAGCAGTCCAAATCCAGAATATTCATCTGTGAATATAAAATGATTACAGATGATAGATAAGACTACCATCAAGGCTTGCTCGGAGAGTAACCATGCCCAGGAAACACCTTCCCCACACAATTCAAGACATGACTTCTCAGGTTGCATTGAGGAGACTTCCTTAACCTGTACTTGCTTCAAGTAAAATTCCAACATCTTACATACAAAAATCTACTTTTAAAATTTAATTCTATGACATCACTAAAGAAGCCTATGACAATATGAGATAACAATGGAACGGTATAACATCACAATTAAACAATATGACATCACATTGGAATAAAATGAAATTACAATGGCATTGTGTGGCATCACAATGAAAACCTATGGGGCACAGTTACTTACTGCTTGCACAGGTATTTAAGAATAGTCAGACAGAAAAGTGTTGCAAGCCTTACGTTAAAGGTGCACCAAAAAAAAGTGGTGCACTCTCTCGGGGCAGTGCAGAAAGCGCAAGATTCATGCAGAATGTGCGCCAGAAATCCTGAATCTGGCGCACTCTGCATTATACACAGGCAAACTGCACATTATGATTTCAATGTGTAACATCACAGTGGAACATTATGACATCATATTATAACCAGATGACATCACAATGGGACCCTATGACATCATAATGGAACATTATGATTTCATGTTGAAACACTATAACATCACAGTGGAATAAAATAGACATAAAAATGGAACAATATGATGGAATGAAACAATGGAACCCTTAGAGATTATGGATCATAATGACAACACAATAGAATTTTTTGACATCACAAAGTAATCTTTCGACTTCACAATGGAACCCTATGAATTAACAATGAAACCATATGGTACCCTATGACATTACACTGCAATATTATGACATCACTGCTGAACATTATGACTTTAAAATTTGACCCAATTAGATCCCAAATGGAACACTATGCAATCACATTGGAATTTTATGACATCGCAAGGGAACCATATGATTTTACAATGGAACCACAATGTAAAAAGACTACAAGCGTTACAAGATACATGCAAACATGGTGATATTTTCAGAAATTATACAGAAATATAATTTCAAAAATGTACAAATAACATAAAAAACCCATAAAGCAGACATTTGAAAAATGTAAGTTATGAAATAATTTGGGTGCTATGACAAATTTTTTAGAAATTTTTGCCAATTTTTTCATAATTAAACACAAAAGATATCATCCAAATTTTTAAACTAATTTGAGGTACAAAATGTCACGAGAAAATAATCTCAAAATCCCCTGGATATGTTAAAGTGTTCCACAGCTACAACCCCTTTTAGTGCACAGGGCAGATTTGAAAAATAGGGCTGTGTCCTTGAGGCCAAAATACCTGTTGTTCTGATGGGGTTAATGTATTATTTGTTACTTTTATTATTTGGCAGTTGGTCAATTTCGAGGCTGCAGTCAGTAGTAATTGGGGTTATTGACAAGATTGGCAAGAAAAGGGAGGGAAGCATTCAGTAGTGGTTATTTAGCATTTTTCCCGCTGTTCAATATCCAGGTTATATATTTGGAACGTTTTGAATTCTAAAACATTTTATTTGAACACTTATATTCCTCATTTCAGTTTTTATGACCAACCAACCATTGAAATCAAACATGTACTGTACAGTAGAGAGCTTAGTCGTGTACTATATGTCAGAAACCTACAAAGCAGTACAGTGTGCCGAATATACAAATAGTTATTGCATTAGTCGGACAAAACACTGCTTATAGTCCTGTAATATGAAAGTCTCATTCTGCAAATCACAACACCACTGGCAGAAAATGTTGATACTGGGGAATATTCCAGCTCTGTCCATTTATCGGGATATGCATGCCAAATCTTGTAAATCCTGGTGAGTGAATAGTAGAATAGTAACATACTGTACAGAGGCAGCTGAGGAGAAAGTTAGACATACTTCGGATTCACAAAATGTACTAAATATAGAGGCTCCAGAAAAACTGCCAAAAAAGTAACCTCAGAGAAAAATCTCATTACTAACCAAACCTGTAATAACAGATTATAATTATTTCCCTGAATGATACTGGTATTGCAATAGGACCAAACAAGGACTAGAGACCTGGTTAAAAACTTGAGATGGAATCATACAAGAATGTTTGATTACAAAGACTATTGTTATATATATAAGTTTTGTAACGCTGCTTGCGATACTGAAGAAATTCTGCTCCTTTTCTAAATAGAATCAGAAAAATATATGTTATTAAAATAATATATGTATGTAAATATGTATAATTTTCAGATCCAGTGACCCAATGAACATTAAAAATCCAAAGTTATAAGAGATTTTCCAGTTACAGGCAGTTTGCTCTTAAGGTACATCTGTAAAGTATAAAAACTTTTGCCTAACTCCGCACTAAGTAAAAATAAGCAATTCTTTAATTTACTCTAATTAGCTATATGGTAACATGGGAAACCGTACGAGAGGAGGCTCGTTGGGAGGAGCAGTAGTAGAATAGTGCAAGAAGAGAGGACCTTGAGTGATGTCACAAGCATGTGACTCATCACATTCTTCTAGGTCGGCCAATTAGAAACATGGGGGCACATTTACTTACCCGGCCCATTCGCGATCCAGCGGCGCGTTCTCTGCACAGGATTCGGGTCCGGCTGGGATTTAAGATGGTAGTTCCTCCGCCGTCCACCAGGTGGCGCTGCAGCGCCGAAAATAATCGTAACGCCCCGGAATGCACCATCCCATAGAAGGTGAAGGTGAGCGCTCCCCAAGCGACACATTTTCGGTTTTTAAATGCGGCGGTTTTTCCGAATACGTCGGGTTTTCGTTCGGCCACGCCCCCCCGATTTCTGTCGCGCGCATGCCGGCCCCGATGCGCCACAATCCGATCGCGTGCGCCAAAAACCCGGGGCAATTCATGTACAAGCGGCGCAAATCGGAAATATTCGGGTAACACGTCGGGAAAACGCGAATCGGGCCCTTAGTAAATGACCCCCATGGTGTCCAGATTCTGGCAAAGGATCTTGAGTGATGACACAAACATGTGACCTATCAAATGCTTCAGGTCAGCCAATTACAAACATGCTGTCATGATTCATATGAATGTCCTTAGCTGATGTCACAACCAGGAAGTGCCCGCCCTCTTCAGGAATAGCTTAATATGATTTATAAGAAGGAATGATGGATATACCAGGCTGTACATCATGGTAGGAAAAAGCCAGCAGCATGATACAGGTATCATTGGAATTGTTGTCAAAGGCTCTCTACAGCTGTGCTAGAACTATTTTAAATTTGTATGCAAGTCAAAACAGGTATTACAAGTGTAACTCTAGACAAATTTTTTTTTGGGACATGTGATTTAAATGATTGAAAAATTTGCGGTTGATATGAGAATAAGAATTCATAATAAACATTTCAACATAAATTGCCCACATGTCTTTACTGTCTTAATAATATTCCCTGAATGTTCACGAATTGATTCATCATCCCTGATGCTTCCTTTAGTGCCGTGTGCAGACTCTCTGCACAGATACTCTCTCAGTGTGTGCAGACTATCTGCACTCTGTAGGATGTCTGTTTACATGTCTGAACATTGATAAATAGGAGGGACCTGCAACAGGAGATTATGCCATCCTGCTCCCCCTCCTCTCCATGTGTCTGTCAATGACACGGACTGAGAAACAAAGGCTGACATTACAGATTTACTTTTTTTCAACTGTTGTAGAATTTTGCATGGGAAGATATAGATAACTGTATAGAGCAGGGTTCTCCAAACTACGGCCCTACGGCCCGCGGGCCATATGCGGTCCGTCTGTCCGGACAGGAAGCTCCTGCCCATCACTGTATAATGCTCGGTGCGCTCGAGCACTATTACTGGAGTGATGTGGCCGGAATACAACCCCGGCGCACATCGCTCCATGAACTAGGCTGTGAGGCCGCGCACCCCTTCCTGCCTGGACGCGGCAAGAAGATAGAAGACTTAGGTGAGTACAGGGTTTTTATTTTTTATCAAAAAGAGCAGTGAAAAGATTATGGCGACTGGGGGCCAATAGTTAGTTATGAGGGGCAGCTTAGGGAATAATTAATTATGAGGGAAAACATAGGAAATAATTAATTATGAGGGGCAGCTTAGAAAATAATTAATTATGAGGGGCAGCATAGGAAATAATTAATTATGAGGGTCCAACATAGGAAATAATTATGCGGGGCAGCATAGGAAATAATTAATATTATGAGGGGCAGCATAGGAAATAATTATTTATGAAAGGCAGTATAGGACATAATTAATTATGATGGGCAGAATAGGAAATAATTAATGTGGGCTCAGCATAGGAAATAATTAATGGTGGAGGCAGCATAAGAAATAATTAATGTGGGGGAAGCATAGTAAATAATTATGAGGGGCAGCATAGGAAATAATTAATAGTGGGGAAGCATAGGAAATAATTAATGGGGGAGGGGCAGCATAGGAAATAATTAATGGGGGAGGGGAAGCATAGGAAATAATTAATGGAAGGGATATAGGAAATAATTAATTATGAGGGGCAGTCTATTAATTAATGGGGGGGAGGCATATTCAATAATTAATGGAGAGGGGTCCCAGTATATTTGATAATTAATTGGGCCAATATATAAAATAGTTCACAAGGGGGTGCAGTATATTAAATTATTAATTGAGGGAGGTACCAGTGTATTATGAATGCGGTCACATGTACCGCTATTTATTTTTAAACTTTAGTCCGGCCCTCCAACGGTCTGAGGGGGACAGTGAACGGCCCCCTATGTAAAAAGTTTGGGGACCCCTGGTATAGAGAATTGTTTTAAATTAGGATGCTTTTAAACAGAATTTTTTTTTAGTTTAAAAAACATCAGAACAAGTTGGGGGGGATTTATCAAGGCTTGTAGGACTTCAAATATTAGCATTTCCTTGTTCACTGCCAGAAAATTGTGATTATTTTCACCCTTTCTACACCTCCATGGCAAATTGTCTAGCAGTGCAGCTTGCCGCCATATACACTCACCAGCCACTTTATTAGGTACACCATGCTAGTAACGGGTTGGACCCCATTTTGCCTTCAGAACTGCCTCAATTCTTTGTGGCATAGATTCAACAAGGTGCTGGAAGCATTCCTCAGAGATTTTGGTCCATATTGACATGATGGCATCACATGGTTGCCGCAGAATTGTCGGCTGCACATCCATGATGCGAATCTCCCGTTCCACCACATCCCAAAGATGCTCTATTGGATTGAGACCTGGTGACTGTGGAGGCCATTTGAGTACAGTGAACTCATTGTCATGTTCAAGAAACCAGTCTGAGATGAATACAGCTTTATGACATGGCTCATTATCCTGCTGAAAGTAGCCATCAGATGTTGGGTACATTGTGGTCATAAAGGGATGGACATGGTCAGCAACAATACTCAGGTAGGCTGTGGCGTTGCAACAATGCTAAATTGGTACCAAGGGGCCCAAAGAGTGCCAAGAAAATATTCCCCACACCATGACACCACCACCACCAGCCTGAACCGTTGATACAAGGCAGGATGGATCCATGCTTTCATGTTGTTGACGCCAAATTCTGACCCTACCATCCGAATGTCGCAGCAGAAATCGAGACTCATCAGACCAGGCAACATTTTTCCAATCTTCTACTGTCCAATTTCGATGAGCTTGTGCAAATTGTAGCCTCAGTTTCCTGTTCTTAGCTGAAAGGAGTGGCACCCGGTGTGGTCTTCTGCTGCTGTAGCCCATCTGCCTCAAAGTTCGACGTACTGTGCGTTCAGAGATGCTCTTCTGCCTACCTTGGTTGTAACGGGTGGCGATTTGAGTCACTGTTGCCTTTCTATCAGCTCGAACCAGTCTGCCCATTCTCCTCTGACCTCTGGCATCAACAAGGCATTTCCGCCCACGGAACTGCCGCTCACTGGATGTTTTTTCTTTTTCGGACAATTCTCTGTAAACCCTAGAGATGGTTGTGCGTGAAAATCCCAGTAGATCAGCAGTTTCTGAAATACTCAGACCAGCCCTTCTGGCACCAACAACCATGCCACGTTCAAAGGCACTCAAATCACCTTTCTTCCCCATACTGATGCTCGGTTTGAGTTGCCGCCAATTAAGTGTTAACGAGCAGTTGGACAGGTGTACCTAATAAAGTGGCCGGTGAGTGTATGTAGGGAGGCCAAAGCCTACTTTTATGTCTAGAACAGCAAAGGGACAGAATCACTGCAGAATGACATTGAACAATGAGTAGGTACGTATTCTGCATTGTTTCTGATAATGGCAGAAGGAAGCCAAAAACAGCTTGAGCCAATCCTAATTTACCGGCAGCTAGTGGGCGGGGCTCAACCCTGCAGGATTAAATTTCAAAAATTTAAATTATTGAACCTACAATTGAATTCTAAACCTACAATTTAAATAACCTGGTTATAGGACACTTTTCATCTGCCAAATTGCTAGATACACAAATAGAATGGTCATCATTTTAAACATCATATGTTCCATTATATTTATTGCACTGCTCCTGAAAGAGATAAATAAGCAGCGTAGATGTGAACCTAGCTTTCATTCACCAAAAATATTTTTCTTACCAATGTCTATTTTGTATATGCAATTTTAGTTTTAAAATGTAAATGCATAAAGCAGTATATCATCATATGATCATATTATCTAATATACTGTCAAAATAATCTGTTCAATGCAGTCACCAGTCAGTTATGCCGCATAGACTGGTACAGTGTGGGTAGAATCATTTCATTAATGGTCTTCTATAATGCTATTGGAGGCATAGCAAAGTTAAGAAAACATCACTTTGGACACAATGGAGTGCATTTATATTCCATGATTGTAGCTGGACTTGGAACAGTGTCCTAATAGGTAGTCGGATCTTTGCATTGTGCTGCTCTAGAGTATCTCACCTCTGCTTTGAGTAAAAGCTGTAGCAGGCTTGTGACTGATGGAAATTACTCACAGAGTAATTGCACAGAGGGAGGGGCTTGCTGTGTAAGAATGCCCCCCCCCCGCACCAAGTGCACCAAGTCCAGCTAAAATTCTAGAATATAAATAGGTTTTTAATAGTTTTGATTCTACTAGTAGTGCACACAAAATAGACATCTGAATAAACATGTCTCCAGGGCTGCTACCTAACAATGGCTACTTTTATGTGTATCCTTGCTTCAGTTGAGCATCTCTATCCAGTTTAACCATTCTAGCCACATAAGATTAACTCCATAGAATGACTCTACCCTCCTCCTGATTCATTATTCTTTACATTTCATTCATAAGGTCATTATTTTAGCTGTAAGTATGAAATCAACCTCAGATAGTGCTTATCTAATAAATCATCCCTAAACAATACTTCGATTGTATGTTTAAACATAAAATTGATATAATATAAACAACAAAGTATATACAGTATATAAAAAGTAAAGGAATATACAATTAACTAACAGTTAAATATTTTTTTTTTCATCCTGTCAGTATATAAACATTCCTGTAATGATTGATCTGCTTAGCAATGAGGTAACACTAGTGGCCTCTAAACTCAATTGGAAATCAATTTTATGGCACATAACCTACATCTCTGATCTTTTTCTAGCCCTCCATTTACAAGTACATATTCAAGTCCCTTGTTACCGCCGCGTTCTTTGTTAAGTCACGGAAACCTGGTGTGAAAGCAAAGTACTTTACACATGTGGTAACTATTACCAACACTCACAATGTCACATTTATCAGCACACTATTACATAGTCCTACATGGAGACTGATGAATGTAGAGAATGGAAGTAAATCCCACAATTTTGGTTCATAATAGATCAGGAAGAATGTTTTTTTTTGTAGCACATAGATTTTAAAACATCTGTATTATGTTACAAAATATATAAATTATATTATGGTATTATAAGAATAATTTTGGTATTTTAGACAACAATGTTGTTTAGAAACTGAATCTACTGTATGATGCTTGGAAAATGTCGTATTATGTCTTACCTATTTATCACTTTCACGTTTACAAAGCACTGCCTGTCCATAATACCTTAGGCAGGGGCAGACTGGCCACACAATCTGCCGGGGAGGTTCCCGGTGAGCCGGTTACAGTGGAAAACTTGTAAGAAACCAAAAGTGTGGAAATGCCCCACCCGGGGGCTTTTATGACCTGCTGGGGGACATATACAGTAAAAACACACACAAAATATTAACAGATATTTATAAATAAACATTACTATTTCCTAAAAAAAAATCGCTCTGTACACTATAAAAAACTTTGCTACAGACTACACATATTATACACAAAACGACCGGCCCATACTAGGGAACTCATTTACCATGGTCCTTTTGAGTTATACTGTGCATTAGATAGTAATTTTTTCTCCAGTTTTTGTAACTTTAACCTCTACAAAAGTAAAAGTTAAAAAAAAGGTCCTTTAACATTTTTTTCATTTATGGCTATCCTTATCTGTCAAGAAAAAAATGCTGTAAAAGTTTTTAAAGTATTGCACATAAAAAGATGTCAAGGCCCTTAGGGTGCAGTCACATATTAACGCTTTGAGTGCATTTAGAAACAGAATCAAAGTTCACGGGGGCGTGCCACAGTCGATCACATATGCGCTTCTATGGAAACACATGTAATCGGTAACCAGCACCTGGTGTCCTGGATTTATACAATACAACACTGTACATCGCTGTAATCTGTATTGATAATGTGGTAGCGTTATTTAGACTGTATGGTAGTGTTACCTGGGTGTGCACTTGTTTACCATGCCTTATATCACAAACACACAGCTGCTGGAGAACCTCAACATTCACACCTCAGCTGCTGCAGAACCTCATAATACACACCTCAGCTGCTGCAAAACCTCATAATACACACCTCAGCTGCTGCAGAACCTCATAATACACACCTCAGTTGCTGCAGAACCTCATAGTACACACCTCAGCTGCTGCAGAACCTCATAATACCTCAGCTGCTGCAGAACCTCATAATAAACACCTCAGCTGCTGTAGAATATAATTATTTATATGAAAAAAATATCACAATTGCATTTGTGCATGAGCTAACCTACCACAAACACTCCTATGGTTTATATTCTGACCCTGCCCACTTATGTTGACTCCAACTTCTGAGAATTTGGACCAACCCACAATATGATGCCAGGACCACTTTTATTTCGCTTCAAGTAATAACATAAAGAGCAGAAATTAGTTGAATAGGAGGGTAGTCATCTGGTCATCACTTGGTGCAATGGTACAGCCTCCTATGGGTCCAGTCATGAACAAGTCACTTGAGAAATCCAATAGGCTGCATGCGGGTGGGAATTACAATCAACAATCAATCAGCAAGTGCTCAAAAGAATACAATTAATAATTACTTAATTATTAAAACTTACATAGAGACACGGGCGAGCAGACAGAACAGGATGTCTATCTGGGACCTCATTTTCAATAAATATAGGTTGCAGAAGCCCATTACAGCTGCAGTGCAAATATGCATTTGTGCCTTCTCTAAGCATTTGCATTACAATATAATTGTGTTGTATAACTTACCTTGCACCCTGACAAAATCCTATGCTAAGTCCCAGGGGTTGGGCTTTGTTTTGGCTGCATTTAAAAAAACATGTGACTTGTCTTTGCTGCAGACTGCTTAGCTCCTGGCCCTCACCTTTGTGCTCCTGTACTGCTCCTCCCTCCCCTACTGATGTCAGTTCTCATGTGAGCTCTGTTCCTGTTGGTGAAGAAGCATAGGGTGGGTGAAGAAATACTATACTATTTATTAGTTTGCAATGTCTGTTGTTTTGCCATTAACAAAAACACTCCAGTTTGAAATAAGCGATCACAAAATTCAGAAGATAAATGCATTCATTAATTGTCACTCAAACCATGTAGAGTACATGATACACTGCACTGACTATATGTGTATTCACATAGGGCAGTGATGGCGAACCTTTTAGAAACTGAGTGCCCAAACTACAACCAAAACCCACTTATTTATCGCAAAGTGCCAACATTTAAGTGCAATTTAAGCAGTAAATTCTTGCTACCTTCTCGCTCATAGCTTTCAATCGTATCAGTATCCCAAGAAAACCAATATAGTAGAAAGAGAGAGTGACAAATTCAGGTTACCCTGAATAGGAAAATTAGGGCCTGAAGCTGAAGCTACATTAATAATCCTGACCTGCCCACACCTTCCCATTCCTCCTGTAGTCTCAAGCAGCACTGTCACTTTAAGATAGCACTGAGTACATCAAGGCCCAGGTGCCCATGGGGAGGGCTCTGAGTGCCACCTCTGGCACCCGTGCCATAGGTTCGCCACCACTGACATAGGGCGTAGTATCCAAAAACTTAAAGCTAGGATTGGGCAACACATTACCAATATCAAAAATGGAGATACAAGTGCTTCCGGAGCAGCTAAACATTTTATAGATCTTTCTTCTTTCCGCTTCATTGGTTTACAACGGGTTAATTGCTCAACCCGTAGAGGGTATTGGAGAAAGACTTTCCTGAGAAGGGAAGCATACTGGATCTGAGCACTGGGGTCGAGATATCCTAATGGTATGAACTCCAAAAATGATTTGTCATACATTTATTGAACATTTCCTATTAAGCTGGGGTTGTTTTCTTCATTTGCATTTAGCAATCTCTTTTCTCTTTAAGAAGTTATTATTTCTTTAGCTCAGAATTGTGTGTGTTGTTCTCTTTAAAAGCTGTGTTCTCTTGTAGACCAGATACCAGAATGTGCTAACACACTTTTTCTTGATTGCCTTTCCATAAAGCCAGCGAACTTGTGCACTCCACGGTTACCAGCCTCCTCAACTGCGGGACAAACCAGGGAGTGTGAAACCCTTTTTACTATTTTCCATTATACTAGTTATAATTTATGTACGATAAGTAGGAAAACAGAATATGAGCCCTCTGGGGGCACTGTTAAATAACTATACTCCAATGATAGGCCTATAGCCTTTTAAAAGATGCAGCATTATGTAGCCCGTAACGTACAGGTACCTCATGGTGTAATCAGAGCAGGAGTGTGGCTTTAAGGGTCGTTTCACCCTTACATTTTGCAGACAGTACTGACCTATTTCCTCCACATTTTAAATATACTTTTTCTTTGTAGTAGAACAACTTTTGGCATCTTTTTATATAATATGTCATCAATCAGCTCCACGGCCAACCACAATGCAGACTTCCGTCTCTTCTCTGTGGTATTATGGGTCGAGATGCAGTTGGTATCAGCTGTCAAGTAGGAGTTCAAAATTTAGAAATCCCATTAATTTGATATTAATTTAATAAACCCTTAAAGACCCTTATTGTAGCACTGCACAGATTTATATTGATCCATTCCCCAGTATTGTAGGGACTAAAGTTATACATATAATTTATAGCATAGCTATTACTTTATAGGGACTGGCATACAAATTGTAATGATATTAAAGGGGATCCAATAAAAAGGGCAAATACTTAAAATCTGGTTGAAACAAGCGAGCCGGCATGCATAGCGCTCAAAACAAAGAAATGTTCTTTAAATCATGAGACCAGATAAGAGATGAAGCTGAGCAGAAGGCGCAAGAATAGTTGAGATAAAGAGCGAGAGGATTCAATAAAACAACCCGATGTATCTGCATGTCCTTCAGATAAGGGCAGACATGTTTTCTTTCCACAACTGCACGAGTTTAAATGGGTCCTCTAAAAATGTATCTGACATGAATCATGCAGGCAGTGCTTACATTCATTGT